>NC_056743.1:510967087-511252087 GCF_019279795.1 Protopterus annectens
TTAGAGGACAGACCACATAGGGAAAATCTGAGATTTTCAGCTGTAGCAGAGACGCTGGAAGGAACAGACTGTATTAATTTTATGAAAGCAGAAATAAGCAGCTGGACTGGTATTCCACAGCAGGAGTTGTAAACTGAAAACGCACATTGTGTGTATGTTCCAAACCTGGCTATGAGAAAGCAACCTAGACCTTTAATAATAAAGATGCACTCCTACCAGCAGATGGAGTTGATTCTGACAAAACTGTGGCAGAAGGACAAAGTACTAAAAGTGGGAGACAGCAAAGTGTTTTTGGAGAATGATTACTTGTTGTACATCAGGCAGAAGATGAGTAAATTTATTCCACTATTTAGGAAATGTCAAGAAGCAGGCATGAGATTCAAACTGCTGTACCCAGCTATCTTTAAAATGTCCTTCCCTGGAGGGACAAAATAATTTTTTGATGAAGCACATGCTAAGAAGAAAATACAAAATTTGTCCAGCAAAAAGTGAACTGTGAAACAGAAGGAGATTCTGCTTCTTTTTCTTCTGGTAATAATCTCTGTGGTCGCATGGGTTTCCTCCGGGTACTCTGGTTTCCTCCCACATCTCAAATATATTCTGTAGGTGGATTGGACACTCTAAATTGGCCTTAGGCGTGAGTGTGTCTGTCTTCTGGGGAAGGTTGGGCACCAGGCTGGCAACTCAACACCATAAAACTCCACTGCCAATCATGCGCGGACAGATGATCAGCTGTGGCGACCCCTAACCGGTTAAAGCCGAAAGAAGAAGAAGAAGAATAAAGACCACAAAGAGAGACTGTGCCAGTGAAACCTTTCTCAATGTTTCAATGGAAAATGCTGGAGAGAAGGAAGGGGGCATGAGAGTTGTCTAGAAGAATCAAGAGTACATTGAAAATGAAACAAAGACAGGATTTGGAAGATGGAGATGAACAGGAATAAAACCAGTAACTTAGAAATTGACAAATATGGGATTGTAAAGCAATAATTATATTTGTGAAATATGATAGAACAAGAAAATAAGTATATGTCCTGCTTCATTTCATTAATGTTTGTAAAAATACTTAAGGGAGGGGAAGAGGAGGGAGAAAGTTAACTGTAAGTAAAACATTTTTTTCTTAACAGTACTATTTATATAGTGTATTATTTTCTTTGCATGGTATAAAGTAAAGTTTCCTCATCCATTTTTATGTGTAATGGGGATACTATTGTAAACAGGTGCTCTTGTTTTTTTCTTTCCTTTTTTCTTTCTCCCTTCTTCTCTTTTTCTCCTTGTTCAGTTTTAAGAAATGTAGGCACTGCAATGTAAAAAAAAAAGTCTGGTTAAGAGAGCATTACAAAAGAAAAAATAATGTGTTTTTTCTCATTCTTGCATGGGGGAATGACTGGATTAAAAACCTTAGCTTGATCTGGTAACACATTTTAAGAGAAAGCAAATAAATGAAAAAGAATCTTGACTATTCTAAGGCTTTTTAGCAAATAAATGTTTGCTTAGCAGCAATTCTGTATCTGGTTCTCATGTCTCCATGGAGTCAATCTGATAAAGAGAAATGGCTCCAATCTGATAAGGAGAAATTAGCTAGAAAAACAAGAAGAGAAACCGGCTTGGATGAAATGTTCTCTGAAAGTATTCAGGTGTTTTCCTAGCTGGAAGAGCTATAAAGATAAGACAAAACTAGACAGCACTTAGAAGGACAAGCTGCACCATGCGTCTTAGCATAGATAACCTTTTTTTAAGGTTAACTCAAGTTTGTCAGTGTGGCTGTGAGCTTGGGACACTTCTTCCTATTAGAAGAGTAAAACATCAATATTTGAAGATGTACATCGTTTGTTAGTATTAATTTAATAGGTTTTAGAGCGATATTGGGTGTGTGTTTGATTTTTTTTGTTTGAGGGTTTTCAGTAAAACAAAAACTTTTGTAAGATGTGACACAGACTCAAATGGATATGAAAACTGTATAAAGGTTCAGCTTGCCAAACACTGCATGCATGTAACACAAAAGCTGGAATAGACATTTAACTAAAAAACTGTTATACATAAAGGTGGGAATAATAACTTTTTAATGCAATGATGCTTTCTGTAATGTCTTTAAATGTCAATGGTCTCATAGATAAATACAAAAAGAAAGAGTAGTGAGCTATATTAAAAATGTAGAGTGCAAATAGCTATGCTACAGGAGACACACTTGGAAAGAACTGAACATGTGCATTTGATAAAGAAAGGTTTTCAGAATGGTTATTCAGTGAAATGCCTGGTTCAGAGGAAAAGAGGAGTACTTATATTAATTGCAAGAGGAGCTCCAATAGTGGTAGAAGAGAATAAAAAAATAATAATGGTAGATTTGTAGTTCTAAGGGACTATTGGCAAGGGAGGATGATTAGATTGACATGTATTTATATTCCACCTAAAACTGCTATAATGGAGCATAAGAAAATTCAGGGAGAAATAATTGGCTTTCAGCAATTAATACTGCTTATAGGTGGGGAATGGAATTTAATTTTCAGCAGTGAAGATGCACCTGGGGGGCTCAGAAGGGATGGTATAACAAAAGAGGTAGACTTTTGAAGAAATTTATGAAAATATTTAGCATGGAAGATGTGAATTCAGTACTAGGAGTTTGGAGTGATTTTACATATTATTCCCCAAGATACAAAAAGTGGGCTAAGAGAGACAAATTTCACATTTCATAGGAACATGAGCATTTAATTGAAGGTGTTGATATGCACCCAATAACTATTTCAGATAATGTGCCAATAATAACTAAAATAAAAACACAGGATAATGAAATAGAAATGAGACACTGCCACTTCCCCACTTATCTGTTGAAAAGAGGAGAATTTAAGGAACAGGTAGTGGAAATTATTAAAGAGCTATTAGAGAAGATAGAAATTTCTTATGAAAATATAGCTAGGGAGTGGGATAAAATTAAAGTGCAGTTTAAAAAATAAGGTGGAAATAAAAGAAAGGGAGATATGGTTAAGAAGTAACAAGAATTATTTAGAGGGACTGACAAATGTTACGTTATTGCAGATTGGCGGACTATCACAGAACAAGAAGAGGAGCAACTGCAAAATGCTAAACAGAAAATAAGGGATTACATTGACAATATGCACTAGTTTAGAAAGACTGTTGTTAAGCAACTGTTTTTTGATAACTCTAGTGCACAAAAATTTTAGAACAATGACTCAGGCAACAGAAAGTAGAAAGGGATGTCACAAAGCTTAGGGAGCCTGTAACAAGGGAGTTAACAAGAGATCTTGTAAGAGGTATTAGAAATATTTCAAAAATTTGCTTTCCATGATACAATTATAAGGTTGATTGGAAGTATATATGAGGGAACCGAGGCAAAAATTAAAGTCCTCTCTGATAATTCTGCTTGAGTAGAGGAACCAGGAAGTAATGTCCACTTTCCCATTTGTTGTTTGCATTATATTTAGAACCACAGGCAGATGTAGAATGGAGATTCTGCCAATAGGGATGACTGCAATTAGAGATAGAGACAATAGACAAGAGGGAGCTGGAATTTATTGGATATATATGGCAAAGGAACCAAGGTATTTGGAGCAGATAACTAGACAGGGAAGGGATGCCAAGAATTTATTTGGACTGCAGGTTAGAGATTCCCTTCCCTATCAAAGATTGATATAAATGTGTATAGGCAAAGAGAAAGAAATGTGGGGGTCCTAAATGAAATACCAGCACTGATAGAGTTTTTAATAAAATCTAGAACAGAAACTGTCATTACAAATGGAATCATTAGTAGAGAATATAAAATACTGCATGATAATTATAAGAATTAATCATAGGAGGTTAGAAAGCATTGGAACGAGAGATTGGATAATCAATTCACAAAGAAACAATGGAGGATATATGTATATCTTCCAAATATGCAACAAAATCAAAAATATTTAAGATTTTTGCTTGGAAATGTTTACATAGATATTTTTATACCACAAGCAGACTCCAGAGAATTTTTCCTCAAGTAGACAGCAAATGCTAGAGGTATGATGGGGAAGGTAACTGGGAATACATTTTCTAGGAGTGTAATGAGTTTGCAGACTTTAAAGAGTCCCGGCAGACTACTCTGTTGGAGATACTGGGTGAGCAAATTAGTGTAACTAGGGAAATGATTTTTCTGAGTTATGATACACAATTGCAATAGTCTAGACAGAGTAAAGCCTTTCTGCCAAAAAAGCAATTACTAGAAAATGGAAATCATAGTCTAAACCAACTGTACTAGAAGTAGTGACTAAAGTAACAGAGGTAATCTTTAAAAAAGGGTAGGAGCAAATTACATAGGAAAAAATGGGAAGGGGAGAAATGAGATTTAAAAGAAGGCAGGCCTTGAATGCACTATGTAATGTTTGACTAACAATGATTGGGTAGATTATAAGTAATGTATAATGTTTACAACTAGAATTATGTCAATATGGTTTTTGATATAAAATGGTTGCAGCTAGAACTATGTCAATATGGTTTGTTTTTATGTATATAAATTTATGATTGTCTATGTTATAAGTGATAATTTAATAAAGAAGTTTATTGTTAAATAATGATGATAATAATAATAATAATAATAATAATAATAATAATAATAATAATAATAATTAGAAAAAGAGAAGAAAAGTTCTGGATGAGAAGAACCTCAAGGCTAAGCATCAGGAAATGGACCTATGTGCAGTAGCAATGCAGGAGAAGGCTTTCGGTAAACTAGAAGAAAACCAGACCAGATGCAATCAGAAGTGCTCAAATAAGTAGGACTGTGCAAGAAAATACAAGAACAAATGAAAAATGGTTGGAAAAACAAAAGAAGTAATATTAAATAATCAATATAATGAACTGCTACATTTGAAGAAATCAGAAATAGAAACAACGGAATCAAAAAAGTCAAAGACTAAGGCATCAAATGAAGAATTCTTTCAGAAAATAGTAGATCTAGAAGATAAAGCATGAAGAAAAATCTGAAGTTTTCTACGGTACAAGAGAAGTTTAAAGGAGTGGGCTATAATAACTTCATGAAAGTACAAATAATTAACTGAATTGGTGTTTCACAGGAGGATTTGCTAATCAAGAGGTCATACCAGCAGAAGGAGATACATCTGACAAAATTATATCAAAAAGGAAAGTGTTGAATGTTGATGATACCAAGGTTTTTGTGGAAAATGACTTCTTACTTTATACTAAAAACAACTGCATGAGAACAGAAATCAAAAATTAAATGGGATGTGAATTAATTACTGAATATTGTAAAGGAAATGAAGCACCTAAAGATGGGATCATTAAATGATGGAGAAAGTAATTTTCAAAAAATCAAATGGTGCATTTGGAAGCAATATATACAAAATAATGTTGCAGTAAATAACAAGGAATTGAAAAGTATCAGTATGTTCTAATACACAACAGTAAAAGAGGAGAGCTATTATGGAAATTGTATGTACAATGTATGTATACAATAGAAAGTGTTATTGTAACATTTTTTGCACTATTATCAAACCTTAGAATTAATACAGAACATACCCTTCTGTAAACCCTAGCACCTCCTCACCCATTAGCACCTTCTGGTACTAGCTTCCAAGTGTGCTACTAACTCATCCATTATATTCATCTCAAATCTCGTACCATGCTGCTATATTTTAGGAATGCTTCTATGACATCCATACTGTTTTATATATTCTACTCATATTGTTTTTAATTAATTAATTATAGAATGTAAATAAGCAAATCTATGTTTTTGTAGCCATCTAAAAGTGAAAATGTATGTTACCTACATTAAGGCTACTTATGTAATTTTTAAATGCTATTGTTTTTCTTACTGACTAACTGGTGCAAGGAAATTAAAATAAATGTATAAATTATATGTATGCCTTTTGGCTTTTCCCGGTTAGGGGTCGCCACAGTGAAACTCTGGTTCACTAATGATTGTCAGTGGATTTTTACGGTGCAGAATTGCCAGCTCGACGCCCAACCTTCAAAGAAGGCACACCCATTCAAGCACGTACCTACCTGCATGTCTTTAGATGTCATTCGACGGCAGGGAGAACATGCAGACTCCACAGAGAAGGTGCTCCAGCTGAGAATTGAATGGGAGAACCTCTTGCTGTGAGGTGACAATGCTAACCACTGCATCACTGCAGCTATAAATTATATGTATGTATGTTATATACAACTCTACTACTAAAATAAATTTGTTGCCTTGATAATATAACAAACACTCCATGTTAAAATTCTCAGTTGTAACCAAACAATTTGAACTGCAGTTTCTAAAGATGAAATATTTCATTGCATGTTATGGGATTACTGTAAATTAAAAAAAATTAAATATAATTTAATGAAATGGGTGTACATGCATATGGTCGACCGGTGAATGGTCGACTTGGTATGGCCGAAAGGAGTGCGGTAACATCACAAAAATGCGATTGCAAGTGTTGGGAATCGCAAAATCCCATCCCCTTTTTGACCCTTGTTACCACTTGTTTTAGGCTGTAGAGCAGTCAGAAATGTCAAATTCTGTGTTTTTACGACATTCCGACCTGTCAGCATTATGTGATTTGCATCAAAAGTCGGTTACATGTATGGTTGAGCAATGTGTGCTTGACCATATGAATGTAAACCCATGAAATACTGTCTTGTCTACTATTTAACGAGTAGCATTTCAAAATAAAATAAAACCATGCTGCTAAACTGCTAAGGTACCAGCTGATTAGGGGAGGGAGGACTGCACACCCCCTAAAGCCAAGTAGTTCAAGCACACTAGGAAGCACTTTCATCATCTAACAATATAACATGACCCTCCCCCTTCCTTAGATTTTTTTTGCTGACAAAATAAAGATGCAGCAAAATCCATATTTATTTATTTATTCATTCACTTATTTATTATATATGTTTCTAATGGAGTAGATAAACTGATTAAGAACACACTCTTTTAAACCATAATCACAGTTGGGAATTTTCTAAGCAAGTTAACCCTGAAATGCTTACCATATGAAGCCTTTGGCACCAATACCATAACATTTTAAGAGAATGAACAATATTGTTTTGAACCTGTGGTCCTAAAATCAGAATTAAAAATGGTTGAATTAAATGTATAAATGCTGCATATGTGAATTAAGCAGTGTTTTTTTTTGGCTTACAACTTTAACATTGGTGATTACAGCTGCCAGTAATTCTAAAACATAACATTTGTGGTGCTAACAGTAGAAGTAAATAAAAGCATGAATTAAGGATTACTGCGTGCGCAATCCTGAGATTTTAGCTCTAAACCCTGAGGCTTGAGAGGTACATAAAGTCCCCTGCACCTTAAGGTCAAATCCTAAGGGTTCCTAGATATATACATTACCCAAAACACTTAATCTTAGTGATAATGCATTCAGTAGTAAACATTTATCCATTTTCTAAAGCACATGTCCAGGTGAGGGTTGCAGTAGTAGCAATCTGAACAAGACAGACCAGACTTTTCTATCCCCTGCAAAAATCATCCACTCATCCTGGAGAATCCCCAGACATTCCCAGGCCAGCTGAGTGGTATAATCTCTCCAGTATATCCTGGATCTACCCGATGGGTTATTCCCAGTAGACTGTGTCTAGTGCACCTCTTGTGGGAAGCAACCAGGTGCTTCCTCAGTAGGTACCAACTACCTCAACTGGATCATATTGAACCTGGGGAACAATGGCTGTACTCCATGATCCTCCTGGATTGCTGAACCCTTCATTCTCCCATGGTGAGTGAGTTCAGCAACCCTGCAAAGGAACCTTGCTTGTGCCATTTGTATCTGATCACATCCTTTCAGTTATTATCCAAAAACCTGTGACCATACATTAGGACAGACAGACTCACTGATAAACTGAGAGCTTTGCTCTAAGACTGTGCTTCTGTTTCACTACCACAGCATAGTACAATGTCTGCCACTGCTGCAATCAACCATGCCAGTACCAATAAAAACGACCTTGGCCAAAAAACAAAATCATATTATACAATACTTTTGGTAGCAATAAGTAATCATATGACATTTTAGTACATTAATAGCTGCATCATAGTGGTCTGTGTATCAAATTATAGATGTCCCATAATTACAAGTTAGACTGTAAATGTACATTTATGTTAGTAGGCATCTTTGTTACATTCAAGGACTGTACATTGCTATAAAGGTGAGTTATAACATATTGCTTTGATTATGTGCCATCTGCAGAGAATAGTTAAAAAAATGAATATGCTGTAGAGGCAATAGTTAGAAAAATAAATAATTTCTGCAAGGTTTACATTAGTTGTTAAGCTGAAATGTTATATAATACAATGTGTGTGTTAAGTGGAATGACTTCTACATTTAAAGATCATTCTTTGTCATTTTTGTTATTAAAATGTTTCCACTAAACTAATAACTTTTAATTACCTCCATTGTCTTAGTATGCTTTCATACTCTCCAATATTCACTCCAAATGTACTTATTTCTGTTGTGGTATAATAGATGGTACTCACATTCTTAATTTCACCAACAACATATTCTTCAGTTTGTTTAACTGTAATCCAGCTTTTTAATAATTGTTCAATCATTATCACAATCTCACAGATCTAAACCTTGACACACATCTTATGCAGATGACAAACACACAATTCATTTATTCATCTCCTGTCCTGCTTTTGTCATGTCACAAGTGTACATTTCTATTACTACATTCATCACAGATACAAAAAACAAACAAAAAAAAACATGCTCAGGGGACACTCTTGTTTAACTCTTCTGTTAGGTTTTATTTTCCTTCCCATGCATCCACTTACCATAACTTTCACCCAGGATTTCTCATAACACATCCTTAAAACATTAACTTTTTTTTCATACATTTTGTATATTTATACAGCAAGGTGATTTTTGTTGCCCTTATTTAAAGAAAATCATTAAGACCTGTGCAGAGGGTGACTGTAACACTACAAAGGTAATTTATAGGGCACAGTGCAATAAGTGTGATGCATTTTATGTGGGCAAGACTGTAAATAAACTTAAGTGTAGGATTTCATGTCATCTGGCATAAATCCGCTCTGGATGTAAAAATAATGCATTAGCCACACACCTTGTGCTTCATAAAAGACACACAGATTTTAAGTTCCAGATAATGGATCGCATAGATATGGGTGATCTTGAAGGAGACATCCCAAATATGCTGGAGAAATGTGAACTCATGTGGCAATTAAAGCTGAATGCTTTTAGGAAGCCTGGACTAAACTACTATTGTTCACTTAAATGTGTTCTGGAACTTAGAAAATTGCCACACTATTTATATGACTAACTTTATTTTATTTTATTCTTCCAGTTGGTTTTAAATAACATGTTAAATCAGTTTTAATTTAAGTATATATTTTGTTTCCATCATCATACATTTTTTCTTTATCTTATTTTTTCCACTTTATTCAAAATGATGTGTAATAACAATACTAATTATACAATAACATTTTTGTAGGTAGTTTTTAGGGTTCTTGTACACAGACCTGAAGAAGTCTAGAAGAATGAAAGTGATCTTGTTAACAATAGGTTGTGTAAATAGAGTATGACTTTTACAATGGATTTTTTGCATGCAAAGTATATATATGTATGCATTTATATATATTTTTAGATTGCCAAATGGTCTACGGTTTATATAGTTCCAATCACAGACTTAATAATCTGGTTAAATAAGAGATACCACATCTTTATTAATTTTATTTAAAGTACATAAGGGTTATATTATTATGACAGCTACTAAATAGGGCAGGACCAACTCGAATGTCACACTGATGGGGGAAGGGACGTGAATTTAACATGTATACCAATAATACTTTGTTATATAGCACAATAAACCACTCCCTTGCCTGCTAAAAAGTATATTTATATTGTTAGAAAGCTTGTGAGGAAACTATTACTCTGTTATTTTTGTTTTATATGGATCGCTTGTCACTTAATAAAGGATTTTCGACTGGAAACAGGCTGTCTACCCTGCTTGGATTACTTTTGAATACTTAGTAATTCTGTATAATATTTCAAATTATACATTTTTTTATTAGTTTTTATGACTTGGGATGAGTTTAAGCTTGCTACATCGACTACCATTATTTGATCAGATTAATATACAGTGATTAACTAGATATATATGGATTGAAAATCTTCCGCACAGAGAAGTTTCTTATACTGTTTTTTTTTTTTTTTATAAATCCCATATGACTTCAGTATCTTCTACACTGCCTCATGGCTCACCCTGTTAAATACCTTTTCTGTATTACATGTTACTAATCATACCGCCTTGTTTTCTTTCCAAATCATATCTACTACTTCTTTTGTCATTTATTATTAACATTTCTTTCACCCCTCTGCCTTTCACACCCAAACACCACCCCCTATAATTTCATCCAATTCTTTCTGCACCCTTTTCTGCATTAATTTCATTGATAATTTATCATCTGTGTTCCCCAGTCTTATTGGCCTCCATTTTTATACCCTTACTTTCATCTTTTTTCCATATACATGTAATCACACCACCACGTATCTCTTCTTCTTTTATACATTTCTCAAACTAATCATTCACTAATTTAACACTTTTCAACTTTCATCCATTACTTTATAATACTCATAACTTACTCCATCCAGTCCGGTAATGATTCCTCCCATCTCTCTCTCTAATATTTTCTTCCAATTCATCAATTTTAATTTTCTCTTGTAAATGTTTCTTAACATTTACAGATACCTTTTTCACCTCCCACTTTCTATTTCTACTTCTTCTTTTTCATGAATTCAGCTTACACATTTTTAACTACCCTCAAAATCACTTCCTATTTATATTTTATTATACATTCTTTGTGTAATATTACACCCATCCATCTTCTCCTCTCTTCTCTTCTCTTAAAAAGGCGAAACTTCATCTTTTTTTCCTTTAAAATTGTCTATACATCATTTTCTTTAATTTGTTTTTTCATACTTCTTCTTCTTTCTCCTTTTCCCAGTTAGGGGTCGCCACAGTGGATCACCTGCCCACTCATGATTGGCAGTGGAGTTTTACAGTGTTGAGTTGCCAGCCTGGTGCCCAACCTTCCACAGGAGGCACACACACGCACGCATGCACTCACGCCTAAGGCCAATTTAGAGTGTCCAATCCACCTACAGCATGTCTTTGGGATGTGGGTGGAAACCAGGGCACCTGAAGGAAACCCACGCGATCATGGGGAGGACATGCAGACTCCGCACAGAAGGTACCACAGCTGCTTGCTGTGAGGTGGCAATGCTAACCGCAGCAACACCGCGGCCACCCAATTTATTTTTTCATACATTTTTTTTTATTTTATTTTGTCACTATCTTCTATCATTTTTATAGCTTTTCATAATTTCTTCATATTCCAGCTTACCTTTTCTTTTCATTCTGTTCTCAACTTCTAAAAAAATTATGGTTTTCCTTATATACCACCTACCAATATCCAGTTGTCATAATACATACTCACTGTTATAGCACAAAAACGTATAAGCACACAACAAACTGGAAAATAAAACTCAAACCAAAAGCTGTAGATGGAATGAAGGCAGGAGCAGCCTTAGGTCAACTGGTGCCCTAGGCAAAAGGGCTCCAAGGCGCCCCCCACCACACCACCCGGTGCCCCCATCCCGGTCTACCTACACCAAATAAATACTGGAAAAGCGCCCCTACTAGAGCAGCACCCTAGGCAGCTGCCTAGTTAGCCTATGCCTAAGGCTGGCTATGAATGACGGAGGGAACACAATTCTTTAGTACTTTCGTTCAAATTTATTCTTCATGAACTTCTTCAGAAAAAAAGTTAACCTCTCAAAACACACCTCTTATAAGTTACATCACACATCACGTGACGTTCATGATACTTTAAATTAAACGTATAAAATCATACCATAAAAAAAAATGTCTTATTTTCCAAACAGCTTAGACTGTCAAAGATTCATAAAAATATCTTAATATAAAAGCATTGTCATATTATTGTGGTTTGAATGTTATTTTAGTGCTAAAAAACACTTAATATTAATACATTCTTTCAGACCAGGGGCTCTATCTGCTACCAAACTGATCTGCCACTGTGACTCCTTGCATTCTAAAATCAAATTGGTGTTCCCTATATAATCCACTTCTTGAACATAATCTATGACTGAAAAGGTGAACTTTTTAAAGTTCACACAGTGAATAGCATGCCTAGCTAAAGCATTGGTAAAGTCCTTTTTCTTAATAGCAAGTGTGTGCTCATATATTCTACGCTCTAAACAGCTAATGTTTTTTCCTATGTAGAAACTAGGACAAGAGTCTCATACTGCCACATAAACTATGTATGTACTCTCACAGGTAAACCGTCTGTGGACCCAAATAGTCCTTTTAAGATGTGTGATAAATGTACTAGATGTATTGCTTATATACCTACATTGCTTACACTTCCTACAGGAGAAAGTACCACAAACACTGTTCACATCAGTCAGTGGTGAAGTGTATATTTTCTTCCCATAATTTTCTGTGATCCTACTTTATTTCATCCTTTTTTCCTATCTCACCAGTTATGTAATCTAAAAATAAAGCCATTTCTACTCCCTGTCACTTCCTTCACATATTTTGATAGATTACATAATTTACTCTGGTTTTAAAAATTCCTGTGTAATATGTCCAATCCCTGTTTTCATCCCTCTGCATTTATTAGCTCTTTCTTTGCCTTAATACCCTATGTTATTTTTCCTCTTTCCTTCTTTAAGTTACAGTTAAACTCTCCCACTATATTTATTGTCATATTTTTATACCTTTATGCACTTATTTCTTCAAGCATACTATTCGTTTCAGACATATTTGTGTATGTGTATATCGCTATTACTCTGACACATCTTTCTCTTCTTCAGATATCACATTTTATCACCCTCCCATGTACTACTGCTACCATGACATCTACTATTACTCCTTCACTTATTATCAGAATCTCTATCTGTGAACACGACCCGTTAACCTCTGACCATATAATCTTTTTTTGCCATATTTCCTCAACTCTTTCACTTTTTTCCTTCTTCACACACCTTCTATCCAAAAAAAGATATCACATCAGTACTTAATTTCTTACACCATTCAGTCACTAACAACTCCTGATATCATTTAATATGCTATTTACATTTAACACTGTCAAGGACCTTAACATTTTATCAAGTAATCTTCAAGAAGACTTCAAAGCTATCTGGCACTGGCTTCACCGTAACAAACTGACTGTCAGCCCTTGAAAAAGTACTGTAATATTCTTCGGTACTCCCCAAATGTTACGTACTATTCAGCCACTAAGTAGGTATGATCTGCAGGTAACATTATGCCCTGCACGCACAACTAAAGTATCTCAGACTCATCTTTGATTAAAACCTCATTCCAATGCATATATAGAAAGTCTAATACAGTCCAGGCACTGCTGAGAACCTCCTACAAGATCTCTTACTGATTTAGTCTTGCAGCCAGATCCACAATAGCCATAAGTGTTCTCATCCCAAGACTTGAATGTGTTCTCCCTATCAATACACTCTGCTCTTCTCACAATGCCACTATACTACAAACTACTGTATATAAAATCCCTTGATTCGTACATTTTGTCAGCAATAATCAGCTACACTGCATCTCTCTAGAACAAAATAGTAGGCTTCATACCTTAGCCAGAGCCTTCTTGGCATTCTCATTTTCAGAATCCTCCCCCACACATCTTAATAAACTAAGAATTAGAAGCCAGAGCTACTCCCTCAAGATCAGTCATGAAGAGCAACTAGTAAAGCTTTCTTTCACTCTTTCTATCTGCAAAAGAGCTTTCTCTAAAATTGTTCCTGCCACATGGAACAGCATTCCAGAAGACTTCAAGATAATGGAGCAACTTAGTTTGTTCAAGAAATAGACTCTCAGTAAAGACAATGCTTGCACATGCTTCCATGATAATAGCTGACCTTAACATTCATTACTGCACAGAACGCTTACACCAGTGTCTTTATTTTTCTACATTGTAACAGTCTTTGCTTCTTCCACTGCCCTTCTTTTCTCTTCTCTTAGCAATTCTTTATTTCTTGAAGTTCAGCACTGCTTCCATTCTCTTCCTACTATCAGGCCATATAGATGGATGTTTCTTCCTCACTTGTAGATTCATTGCCCTTGGCAACTTATTGTAATGACGCACTGATCACTGATCCCCACTATACACTGTATTCTGTGCAACATTTGGTTTCCGTCTCAGTATCAATACTTCTACCTACTTGCTGTACATTGCCCAAATATCTTGATTTTACTTGCATTTAACTGCTGCTCTCTGCCTAAATTTCTTTTTGTAAATGTACCTAATTACTGTTTGTGTTATTGTTACATTGCATCAACACGTTCCTTGTAGTTGCTTACTTTTTGTAATACTTTCTTGTGTCTAGCCTAAAAAGGGTCTGTGAACCAGTGTACAACCCAGTTAAGAAATAAAAAACAAATAAATAAATAAATACATACATACATACATACAAAACATAATATTTATTGCGCTAATCCTCAAAACTAGGTGCTGTTCCATTTCTCTCTGTGCTCACTGACCATGAATCTTCTTCTGTCATGCTGTCTATGCATTTCCAGTTACACTGGCTGGTGTATTCTATATCACTGTCATGGGGGAGGAATCCCTGATCATCACCAGAAAGCAACCATCCAGAGCCTTTACTCTGAGGCAACTAGTACTGAGGTAAAAACGAATCATGAAGGAGTAAACATACATGCAGCCATAAGGCTAGGTTGATTTTTTTTCCTATGGCCTAATAGGTCCCATGCAGTACCTGGGCCTGTGCAGAGGTCTGAAATTGTGCCTAATGATCCATGTTCATTTTTGTTCATCGGCCAGATCGCATGTACTGTGTGAATGCACAGCTTGGTGGGTATGTATGTCCAGCTTATAGTGCTACATGTTGCAACTCCACGTCTGCTGGTGCCAGTCATACAGCAAGTTGGCCAGCCTCTCTCACCCTAAGATAGATAAGCCAACATAAATCACTCTCACTCACTCACTCACTCACTCACTCACTCACTCACTCACTCACTCACTCACTCACTCACTCACTCAGTCTGCACCATCATTCATTTCAGGGCCCAAACCATTAATCCATCTCTGTATGAGTCACAGTCAGACCTGCATCCCTATATGCTACACAACCAGCACAAAACACTGGGTAATTATTTTATTATTCATAAAAGTAATACATTCTTCTGTTTCTTTTACAGGACAATTTTATATTGTTGGTAAATCATCTCTAAAATCAAAACATTGATTCATAAACACTTGGTCATTCATTATTGAACCTTCTCTGCATGTATTGTTTATTTTGTTATTTGTTTTACTCTGCACAGTGTTTACAAGATAGTTCACATGACCATTGGAAATTTGATGGAGCATGGTTACTTAAGAAAGGTGCTTGGATTGTTCGTGGATGGATCTTGTGCGGTTTATTTTTTATCACCAAGGCCCCTGGAAAACTGAACTCATAACCGTGTTAGTAATTTTCATTCCATTATCCATATAAAATCTGCATTTTTAATAATTTTTTATTGAATTTTTGTCTGAAATTATATAAATTACTTATAAAAAATATCCACCACTACTCTGTGAGGAACGGGCAACTTTAATCAAAAATCAAAAATTAAAATATTAAAATATGAAATGGTAAGCGCTTTCGTAACTCCCTGTTACTTCTTCAGACCATTCAAAAAATACACCAAATACACAGTATTATATAATTAAAATATAAAACAGTAAGCGCTTTCGCAACTCCCAGGGAGTTGCGAAAGCACTTACCGGTTTTTATATTTTCATTTTTTATTTTTGATTAAAGTTGTCCATTCCTGACAGAGTGGTGGTGGATGTTTTTTGGTTTCCACCATATTACTTCTACACCACTGGGTTGCTGTTGGAGTGTTTTTATCGTGTGTATTTGGATATAATTTACTAATGCATTCAAGTAATTCTTATGGAGGATGGCCGCAGTCTGATAAAATATTGGTGGTTACGGTAAGAAATGACACAGTAAGTCAGTTTTCAAGTGATTTGTTTAACACTTTGAAGCAATTTCTTCACTATTGGCTATTATATATATCCGATTTTTTGATGATATGAAGCCAGGGGAGAACATATACAGAAGTTATCAATAACAAAGGGAATTAAACAGGTGAGAGTAAATACGGAAAATCATTTATCTTGGTGGGCATTGACTATGGAGTTTTGTTGTATATGTTTGAGGATTTCTCTGGTGCAAATGTTTCATCCTGAAACAATTTTAATTTAAATATACGAGAAGCTAAAATGAAATGTCTGTCTAACGTGTCAACTATGTTGAAAGACAATGTTGAAAGAAGATGTAAACAGTAATTTCATACATGTTACAGTGAACCAAATGCATGCACATACAACATACAGAAATACATATGAACTTTTTTTATCCATTATTGCTTTCAAGACGACTATGTCCTTATCTCAGTTTTTGGCAAATTTTGGTCCCAGGATCTACATTTTTTTATTTGAAGGGTTTTTATTACTGAATATTACTATTCAATATGTTGCCAAGGGGGAAGCAGTCCACTAATAGATTTAGAAATACATTTTCAGCAAAACAGGCTCAAGTAATAGGTTTTCATTATAGTATGTTCAAAGTGGAGTAAAACAATGAATTCAGTGCATAATATAGAGGATTATGATTGGGTCGCTGATCATAACCCATTTATTATGTATTTGAGAAATGAATACCAAGAAATTCACCTTGAGCACGAAGCCACTGTATTCATAAATAATGCATGCAGTGGCATACAGGCTCTGAATGACCCAAATGTTCACACAAATTCCTGACAAAGATGCAGAATCACCAAAGTGTCAACCTGTGCACAAATGGAGGCACTGCACAGTTAGTGGGAATGTATGTAATATGCAATCATCTTGGCAGGCTGCTGACTGTTTAGTTATTCTGAGTAGACACAACTGTGCCACTACAAGGGACTGTCCATCCTATACTAGTATGAAGAGCTACTGTATCTGCTAGAAATCAGATGTCCCCATCTAATGTTTTTTTTGCTGATTATCCATTGTCACAGCATAATTATATATTGCTTTTATATGTATTATGTGTGTACACATCTGAGCTCAGATTCTAGGCTGCCCCTCCACATGCACATACAGACACACACGCACACGCACACACACACACACACACACACACACACACACACACACACACACACACACACACAGACACGCACGCACACACACACACACACACACACACACACACACACACACACACACACACACACACACACACATGCACATGTGATGGTGTGAGCATGCCTGCACATATACAGACAGACATACACAGAATAACACACACATGCACATACACACAGATGTTGACAGTTTCATGACTCACTGTCCAACATGAATGCCCTTTTTCTAAGATACTCAGTACGTTACTAGAAATGCTAAGTATTTAATGCAACTTTCAAGATGATGCATTTCTTTTGGTGTCAAAGGCTATTGGGCGAGAACACAGTTTTGGATGCTATGTGTTCTGCACATTAAATTAAGCAACTAAATTATTAAATAAAATTACTACTACTCATACCCAGATGTCATGTAGAAGTGGTGAGACATACTTTATACTTCCAAAACTATGCAGACCATAGTTTTGTTTCTTTTTCTTGTGGCAGTCAAGTAAAGTACTTACCGAACAAAACACAAACTGAAGACACAAACACTGCTGCTGAATTAAGCTTTACTGGTGTTTCTGGTACCTCGGCTAAATGCCTTCCAGGAATAACATTAACTGCACCAAGTAGTCTGTGTTTTGTTTAAAGTACATATTGACCCTGTTTCATTGTTCCGTCATTGACTTATGATTACTGTGTACTGGGAACAGCAGAATAGCTTGCCTATTCACTCTCTGCAATCATATCAGGGGGTGTTTCATTAAGGTTTTATGCCCACTTAGCCATGACTGAGAAGCAGAGGTACTTTACATACCATGTCAATGAAGGGACTGACTGTTGTGTGTGGTTTCATTGACAGGAGCTTGGTTGCATCACTGTGTGTGGGGTTGCACAGTGTGGTGGTTGCCTCATTGTGTTGTTGTGCTCAGTACACCTTCTCTATGAGGCTCTGATGCAGCAGACTGCTATATATTGTTGTTCTATATTTTTATACTTTCCCTTGATGCTGCTACTTAACCATGTGCTGCTGAGAGATATGTCATGTTTCCTAGGCCATCAGGACTCCAATGTGTTTTTCTGTGCAGCAGGTCTACACTTGAATGTCCATGAAGGTCATGCTCACATGTACACATAACTCCATGGTTCAGACATGTCTAAATTTTGGGGTTCGCTGACATGTCTGATTTACATACTTATTCTGCTCCTGGAGCCTTCTAGTTATGCGGTTGCATATGCATATCTCTGCTACTGTAAGGGGACCTTTATGAATTGCATAAGGCTGCGGTATGTGATTTTTATCATGTACCAGCCCTGCATAGTTGCATGCAACATTTAAGAATACCACTCAGATTTAGAACTTAAAGAATACTAACTGTTAAGAGGATGAGAAAAAAATGTTAAGATTTTTCAAGTACAATATAAAATGTAAACACATTTCAAATAAAATATGGAATAGCCACTAGAAGACCTAAACTGGAAGTCCACTGTCTAAAAATCTACAATTGCAAGAAGTTAAAATAGATACATATGTAAACAAAAAACATAACTGCAGAAAGATAAATTAAATGCATATGGAACCAGTACAAATTAGATATAGATACACATTTTAAAAGCTACTATATAACATTTCTGTACCAGGAGTATATACAAACACGATCAAACCCATGATAGGTGGCTAACCTTGTAATATAGTATAACAGTACCTGTACTGGATTATTACCAAATACTTTTCGGAGTGAACGGTAACATGAACTAAAATGAGCAACATTAATGTTTAAATAAAGATGACGTCATTGCATCACAAAAATGGGCTTGACAGACCACATGGGTGAGTGTTTTTAACAGCATTTAAGAAAAATGTAAGACTAGACTGTACTGCTATGACTGGATCAGGTGTATTCCATGCTTTTGGTGTAAGTATTCAGAGTTTCTTGTAGCTGCTGAGCAGCGGCTAAAGAAGAACTCTGATGTGGATGAGCAAAACGTTCTTGCGAGGAGGTATAATGAAATAACTGCCATTTGTGAGGGAGAGTTTGAGTAAGTATACTAGGAGAATAGAAAGGCCATTAAACCTATAACTTAAGGAACTATTGTATTGTCTCTGGCCCAGGTCATGGCTGAAAAGAGTCTTCAGATCAGCCTACCTATCCTAACAAAAAAAAAGTATATATATTGTTGCTATAACTTGTAATAATGCAAACATTGATTTTTATTTATTTATTGACTTGATTACCAGGTAGTCTAAATGGGTAGGTACCCATTTTCAGTGGAGACCTGGGGAGAAAAACTTCACAGTATTGCAAAAATATTTTAAGAACAAGAATTTTACAATCTTCAAATACAATGCAAAAACATTTACAGTTTAAATAACTATACCACATTAGACAAGACGTGAAAACAGTTTACAGTCACATACTCAATGCTTGGAAGGTCGAGTTGAGCTGTGTGAATTCCGCATTCCAACTGTTGAAAAGTTGAATATTGACATTACCAGCTATCTGAAGTTGACCCCCTTCTGGACCCATGTTAGCGCTTGATCCTGGGTCTGGAGCAGTAGGGAGTTTGGGGATTTTATATAGTTTTTGGGCTTGCCGTTATTCAGCATGCCCACTTCTGAGGAAAGGTTCCTGTGAATGCTTGACTCAACCTTCTGAGTGTCGAACATTCAATAGCAAACCTGTGAAAACATTGGTTAAGAATAGATACAATTTATATGACAAAGTGTGAAGATACGTAAAGGCTGCCAGCCTAGCCAGATAGAATTTTGTAGATAATTCTGTCATTTGTAAATATTAATGTAAGTCACAGTCTTGTTCTCTTAAATGTGAAAATACTGCAAAAATGTAACAACAGTGCACTCTGCTGTAAGAAAGCTAAGTCAAGCATTTTATGACTGTTTTTGATGTCAAAATTTGGAGCCAATATGTCTGCATGAGGGAATTCTGCCTATTGTTTTGAGGCCAGAGTTAATGGCTAGAATTTACATGTATAATTTCTTTTATTGCTCTAGATACTGACAAGCTGCAAGATCAAATGAGCCATTAACCTCTGAGAGTCTGTTAGCCTGGGAACCAGAAAGAAATTATGTAATTTGAAATGAATCAGTGGTACTGTGTTATCAATTTAAGGACAGAAAGAATGGGAGCATTAGAGCATTTGTCTTAAGAACATCCAACATCACCAGCTCTGTCTGTGTCTAGATGTAAGTAGGATTTTAGAACTGTGTTTTCTCTTACATATAGCTAGGAAATAGGAAGATTAGACTAGTTTGTTTTTCTGTGATGTCAGAACTTTTCTACGGTATTATTATAAGTATTTCTCTGTGATCTCTGAACTCTTGACTAGTGCTGTGTAGTAAGATGTATTGTCTTATATTTTTATTATTTATTATTACATATTTTAAACCTTTCAGCTGCGGCTGCTTGGTGTAGAGATAATTTAAGCTCTAAGAGTACATTACATGTATATAGTTATACTGTACCAAGTCACGCCAAATAAGTCTTGATTGTTTGGTTGCACTCACCAGTTGGATAATAATATTGCACAGTAATCATTGGACACCTTTCATAAGGGCCTTTGAGTAGTTGATAAATATGAGCTGGGTGGTGGCAGTGATTTCTACAGTATAGTCTGGGTAAAACGGGCACAGCTGGAGAACCTGTGAAAGCCTCCCCCAGGAGTGTCTGTGTGGTTATATAAACTCTTATCTCAAAGTGTGTGTGTGTCAGCTAATTGGGCAGGGACATGAAGCACTGGTTGGACAGAGAGGGTGCTGGAGGTTTTAACTTAGCCACTAGGCTGACATCTAGACCATATAGCTGTGCCAGTGGGGATTCTGATTGGAGACCTGGAGAGAAAGGGAGAAACCAGCCCCAGACTGACTGTGATCTATGTGTGCTCTTAAGGGAAATCGTACTTTACTGTGTGTGTATTTATTATCCTTTCCCTATATGAACGCCTCTCTCTGGTGTTAGTGGTGAGGATTGAGGCTCCTTGATTGCTAGGCCAGTGCATGGGCATCACACAAAGATTTAGTATTTTGATAAAGTTTAGACAATTTATAGAGAAATTAAAGGTAAGTTAGTATAATAGTAACAGGAATTGCAATATGAAGTGAGAGCAAAAACAGAGTTATAGCATACGTAGAATGAGACCTGGGGAGAAAAGTTGATTGAGTGAGTGAAGAAGGGAGAGCAAGGAGGTGTAAGGTAAGATACTTGTTCATATTTAGACATATAGTTTATCCTGGGGTTGAGCAAGAACAGAAACAGATGTTGGCTAGGAAGTCTTTCAAAATGGTTTTAAAGGACAGGAGGAAGGGTATTGACCTGATGTATAAAGGTAAGGAGTTCCAGGCTTTAGAAAGATGGTATGAGTACAGACCATGTCCAGCAAATTTTATAGGTTTGTGGACAGAAAGAATTTTTGGTCATTGGGTTATAACAACTGATTGGGAGCATAGTTGTGTAAAATAGCATTTAGTGCTGGACAAGCAGATGGATGCTGGATAATTTTATAAGATGGGAGGAAGCCAGGGAGAAAAAGCTCCATTTGCTTACATTGCATTATACTAAGTTCCAGTTAAACATAGAGTAGTTAAATTTCTATTTCTATTTATACACAAACAGTAGTTACACTTATACATTCTAAGATTTTACAGAGTTGGAATATGCTAAAGAGAAAGCCCACATGCAACTTAATGGATTCTACAGGCAGCAGTTATGTATAAAAATTGTTTTGTCATTTCAGTAAGCGGTTGAGAGTATTCTGTTTAAGGAGAGTGTTTGGGAATTATCATATGGTGAACACAATGTCTTAACCTGGTGATGAGCATGGGGAGGACCAGGACTGGTTAAGATGTCGGTTAAGCAATGGTTTCAAACTATTGAGTTTGTTTGAGAGTTTAATTTGTATGGGGATGTTATTCCAGAGTTTAGTAATGTACTGGAAGCAGAGCGAGTCTCCTGCAACATTATTTGACTTATTTGTAAATAACAACAATTTGATAATAGAGCGGTGGTCCCTTGCTGGACAGTAGGGCAGTAATAAGTTTTGTAGTGCAGGGCTTTTTTTCTGGATGATGAATGAGTTTGTGTGCTGCAGTTAGTTGTGAATATGTTAGGTAGTCGTGTAATTCAAGCCAATTTAATTGCTTTAAGCTATGACAATGATAGGTCCTATGACAAATTTTGCTGTTTTATTGTAGCAAGAGGCAAGTTTCTTTTTTTGAGTATACTGTTTAAGTTTATTAGAATAGGAGTGGCGTATAAGAGAGTTGACAAGCTAGAGTTTTTCTAGCAGGTTCTGTAAGGAATCCATTCATCCTATAAAGGGAGTCTAGTTTCTGGTGTGTAGATTTAATGGTTTACAGTATATGCTGGCCATATTTGAGAATGTCATCCATTATAATGCCTAGATGTTTACTATTAGTTACAGTTTCAATGACGGTATTATTTGCTGACTTTATGGTAAAAGGTTACTTTTGATTTTGGTAACTTTTGAGGTTGAGTAGGACGTTTGATTCTTTGAGGCAGGTTTCTACAGAAGAGAAAGATTTTTGGGTAATATCCTGAAACTTATTTACTGTTGAATCTGCACATATTAATGCTGAGTCTTCTGCGTTCTGAGCTAAACTAGCATGGTGGGTAGATGTGTGGAGGTCATTAATAAATATATTAAATAGGAGAGGACCCAGGGAAGAGCCCTGAGGGACACCTGTAGTAACTGGTTGAAAAGATGAGTAGGTTTGTTGCCATTTAACTGCTTGTTGCTTTCCAGATAGATAACTAAGAAACCACAACAAGTAATATTGTGAAAAATACTACTGAGGGGGTCAATGAGCATTTGCTGGTATGAGACAGCATCAATGCCTTTGACAAGTCCAAGAACATGGTGGACACAAGTAGGCCATTGTTTCTATGTTGGTTTATTATATTGGAAAATGTAGTAGTGCAGTAGTGGTGCTGTGCTTGGGTTTAAAGTCATGTGTTTCTGAGAGCATGTTATTTGAGGTTAGGCACTGGATCAGCTGCATATGGATGCATTTCTCCAACATTTTGGAGAGGGGAGAGAATCACTGTTAGTTTGTAGTTATTAAACTATACGGATGTGCCGCCATTGTGTAGTGGTATGATGTAGGATTTTTTCCACAGTGATAGGATGTGTCTTTCTGCTATGGACTTATTAATTAGTATGAACACAGGGAAAGCTATGACTTTTATGGCCATTTTTAGGTAGTCTGATTCGATTTGATATGATTTGATGCCGGTCTACAGCTATGTAAGTATTTTTTTAGTTTAAGGAGCAACTTCATTATGAATAAAGTAGGTACTGGACTAAAATTGTAGAGCTGTGAGTGGTTTTGATTGGACAGGGGGTAGAGAGAGGGGGGCAGATGTATTAGTATCTAAGACATATAATATTGATTGTATAAAGTAGGAATTAAAGTGGGTGGGGATAGAGTCTGTCGTATGTTTGGTTTTTGAAAAGGAAGTGGTGATCTTGCCAGGGTGGAATAGTTTTTTAGTGATGTCCACAAATGTTTTGGGTTGTTTTTATGTTTGTCTTGTAAGCTGGTATAGTATGTTTGCTTATCCTGTTTGACATGGAGCTTTGTAAGGTTTCTAAGATGTCTAAATTGCTGGAAGGCACTTTGAGTTCTATTTTTATATCAAATTTTCCAGGCTTTATCCCTTTTTATCATGATTTTTATTTGTTTCTTTTGTCAGCCATGGTGTGGGGCTGGACTTTACTCTTTTAGCATATACTGGGGCTAGATTATTTAAGGTGTATAAGAATATGTTATTAAAGTGTTCTACAGCAGTATATAGTGATGTTATTCTAAGTACATTCCAATTATATTGTTTTAGTATATCATTGAAAATGTCTTTGCTGAAATTGGTTGTATTTCATATTTGATTATAGATAATATGTTTATCTAGTTTATGATGAGTTCTAATGGCATATGTTGGTATGTGGTCACTCATGTTATCTGAGGCAGCCTACTTTTGTCAGTTTGCAATAATCCAGTCTAATGTTGAGTGTCTCCCTGAAGTTTTTTTTAGATTCTAGTCATGGCTGGCCTTAGGCATAGGCCAACTAGGCAGCCGCCAAAGGTGCCACTCTAGCAGGGGCACTTTTCCAGTATTTATTTGGTGTAGGCAAACCAGGATGGGGGCACCGAGTGGTGTGTGGGGGGGCATCGTGGAGCCCGTTTGCCTAGGGCACCAGTTGACCTAAGACCGCTCTTGATTCTAGTAGGTGTGGTTATTAATTGTCTGAAGTCATGCAAGTTTATGGATTCAGTGGGGGTAGTGGAATTTATGAGTTGCCAGTCTATATTTTAAGTCTGCAAGTATTATATTTTCATGGTTAATTTGTTGGGATATCCAATACAGGATGCTTTCAGCAATATCAACATTATTCCCCGGTGGTATATAAATTGCTGTTAAACATACAGTTTTCCTATTGTTGGTTTTTAGGAGTGTTAGAAGTTCAACATTGTTAAAATTAGGTATTTCCTGTGGAAGTAAGGCAACGTTTAGGGAATTTTTATAGATGATTTCTGCATCACCTGTGCATTTGTTTTGTCTGGCATGCCTGAGTATATTGTATCGGGGGAGGGGGGGGTCTCATTATCCTTTATTTATTTTTCAACCAGGTTTCAGTAGCCATGACAACATCAGGAGTGTATGTGGCAAGGTAGGCATGTATAGCATGGATTTTATTCCACATAGCAACACTAAACCCACATATGTGACCTGCCCAAGCAACAAGGACCTCTGAAGCTGAAACGCAAACAAACACCAGTCACAACCAAAGTGACACATAGCTCACAACACCAGTGTGCTACTCAACAGCAGCCCCTAAGGCAAGACAACATACCCGACACTTTAGTCATAGGTGACTCTATAGTCAGGCACACTGATGTCCCACTTACCAGGCTGAAAAAGGAGAAAATTACAGTCGGCTGCCTGTCGGGTGCCAGGATCCGCCACATAACGCATGCACTCAAGTCACTCCACAAAAAGTACAAATACGACTCTGTCATTGTCCATGTTGGAGTGAATGATTTGAGACATACCTCTCTGGACTACATGAAAAGACACATGGAAGAGCTCTTGGGTCATGTGGCCCAGGCAGGTATGACCCTAGACCTGAGCAGCATCATGCCTTCGCCCAGAATGAAACCACAGTATTAGGACAAAATGATTGACTTCAACAATTGGCTAAGCTTCTAGTGTCATTCAAAGGGGATCCAGTATCTGTCTGCCTGGGACGACATGATCGACAAACCACGATGCTTTGCCAGAGATGGTGTGCACCTGTCAACCCTGGGATTCAGGTTACTGGCTAAAGCTCTTGCCACCCCTATAGTGCCTTTTTTAGGCAAAGTTCAAAGGACAAAACCACCACCGTAACAGATACAAGCATGCAAAATTTGAAGGTAATGCTACTCAATGCTAAAAGTCTAAATCTCAAAATGCACTCTCTTGAGGCACTCCTAAAAATGGAGAACATTGATATCTGTGCAGTAACTGAGACCTGGTTCAAGGCTCCAGAGAGCACCCCTGCAATACCAGGCTACAACTCTTACCACACTTTTTGGCCACCAAACCAAGACCGAAACACTAAAGGTGGAGGAATGTCCATATTCACCAAGGATATTCAACCTCCAGGCTAGTTGCCCAACACAATGCATCTGAAATTCTCCAGGTGCAACAAACACTAGGTAAGACTGCAATCCAAATTGTAGCTTGCTACAGATCCCCCACCATGCCCCAAGATTCTCACTACACCGTTATAAACATACTGGAAAATATTAAGATACAACCAAACACCCTAATAATGGGTGATTTAACTACCCTGCCATTAACTGGGAAAACTACTTGGGTACCAACACCTTTTCCCAACGGTTCTTGGAATTCATAAATTCCAGTGCCCTGGATCAACTAATCCATTGTCCCACCAGGGGCTCCAATATCCTAGACCTGGTCATTACCAACATGGGAGATAGATGCTCCACACCAGTGGTCACCCCCTCACTGGTCAGATCTGACCATAAGCAAATCACCCTTGGCATCCACATCCCACCCCCACCCCCCAGTACGGAAACCTCCGTAAAAAACTTCTCCAAAGCCAACTTCATGCTACTCAAGTCAGAAGTGACAAACTTCATGGCACCCATGCAGATGGGAGCTGAAAGTTCGACTGCTGAATCCTACACTAAGGCACTGTACAAGCACATTCACTCGTGCATGAATTGTGCCATCCCAAATAGAACCAAGATGCTCTCCTCCAAAAAAGGAAGCCAATTTGGCGGTCTCCTGCCATAAACAAACTATACTATCCAACACTGCTGTTAAATAGAACAATGACCAAAAAACCAAACGTTGAGAGCAAAAACCTTTATCAAAAACAAAGCTTTCAGGCCAAAACCCTTTTTCAATGCTTAACAAAAGGTACAATAAAATCACATGTTTAAATACAAGCCCAGGACATCACATGACCCGCAGCCAAGGTCATATGACATGAAATAATACAAACTTACAATAAACAAAAAAGACATATTATAATAAAACTACTTAAAAATGTGCTTACTCAATAAAATATCATATTATTCAACATATTCAAAGTATATACTTGCTAATATATGTTATTATTTTAACCTTGTGTGCTGTATTTTAGTCAAAACAGGCTTTAATGAAACACTTGCATTCAATCCTGGTGCCACATCTGCTGCTAGTCTTACAATCCAATCATATTCTCTATTGTCTAACAAATTACATAAGCCCCCCCCCCTTTTTGACACACTAGCAGTGTCTATAACCCTAAACTTAAAAGTGTGAGATATACCATAACTTTTTACATGCTTAGATAAAGCATTCGTGTCACTCCCATTCCTTATGTTGGATTTATGTTCTATAATCCTGTCTTTAAGTTTTCTAGTAGTTTTTCCAACATAAAAGGAGGGACAGGTGTCACATGTTGCCAAATAAACAATATTACTTGTTACACAAGTGGCAAAAGAGTTAAAGGTATACACTCTTTTTGAAACAGGGTGAACAAATGTATTTACAGGACTTAATGGATCACACTGTTGTAAAATGTCTACACAGCAACTACAATTATAACAGGAGAAAGTACCCATCCTTGATACACCAATAGATGTAGAATTTACACTACCAAAGTCCTTATACGCTAACATACTTTTTATTGTCTTCATGTTTCTATAAGAAAAACACGCTCTATCCCCCACAACCATCCTGATATCATCCTGTGTAAGAAGGACCTTCCAGTATTTTCTAACTATATCTCTCACCGTGGCAGTCATAGTGGTGTAAGAAGTTATATATCTCAGACAAACCCTGTCCACCGGCTCACTCAATCTTTCACACAGTGTATTAGGTATCTGTAGAAATGTAGGTTTGAAGAGGGTATGTCTATTAGATATAATATATTCACTAATCTCTTGTATCATATGCGATGAATACCCACTATTCTTAAATTCCACACATGCTTCATTAAGTTGCTTCTTAAAAGCATCATCATCAGTATTGAGTCTACTGATGCGAGCCAATTGCGCCTTAACAATGCCCTTAAACACATGTGGAGCATGCATACTTGATGCATATAGGTACCTTCCAGACGATACTTCTTTCTTAAATACTGTGGTGTTAATAACACCTTTCCTCTTAAATAATGTAATATCTAGAAAATTAATGGTGCTAATCGAACATTCATACTTAAACTTTAAAAAACTAGTTGAATTATTCAGAGACAGAATATAATCCTCTAATTCACTATGGGTGCCTTTCCAAAGAAGGAAACAATCATCCACAAATCTTTGATAAAATAACAAATTTTCATTCAAAAACCTCTCACCATCATTTATATAAATTCTCTCCCATTGGGAAAGAACCAGATTGGCATAAGTATTTGCTACTGGTGTGCCCATTGCCACACCAGTTTGCTGCAAATAAAATTCGTTATCAAACAAGAATATATTGTTTCTTAGAACCAGGTCTAACAACATGCAAATATTTTCTATATGTCCGGCTAAAAAACCTGAATATCTCAACAAGAATTCTCTAATGGCATCCAGCCCATAATCATTGGGGATTACAGTAAATAACGATGTAATGTCCATTACCACCATATATATATGTTCACAGGTATCTGTAGCTAGACTCATATTCATATGCCAATTCTTGAGCTTAACTAAAAAATCACTAGAATCTTTAAGCACTGTGTGACAAAACTTTAGTAATGGTTGTAGTTGTCTTTGCAGGTAGAGTGATATGGGTTCAGTAATCCACCCATTTCCAGAGATGATAGGTCTCATTGGGGGATTAACCTGTGACTTGTACAGTTTTGGTATGCCATATAACTGCGGCACTACAGGGCACGGTACTGTAAAGAAGTGAAATAAATCCAACGAAATATCTCCTGTTAACCGTAGGTCATACACACACATATTAACGTAACTAATGCATTTTTTTACTTGTAAAAGTGTAACACGCTTAAACGCTGTATCATCATCCAACAATAAAAGCACTGAACCTATGTAATGTTCTCTATTCATAATAACAGTTGATCCCCCCTTGTCCGCTTGTTTTATCACAATATGTGAGTTTTCCTTTAATTCATTCAAAGCAATATATTCTGCATAAGTTAAATGATAATTTCTTTCATATTTATTAGTTGCATAAGCCTTCCTGATTGCATCCTCACAGAGATCATTAAAAGCTATAAGTACTGGGGCATAATTGGGTACAAAAACACTGCGCCGTTTACAAACACTAGCATCATATTTATCATTTTTAAAAATCAACTTCAGTGCTATGGACCTTATAAACAACTTTAAATCAATCAACACTCTCACAATGTCCTCTGTAGAGGTTGGAATATATCCTAGTCCTTTTGCCAGAAGCATATAATGCTCTTTTCTCAAAGAGAAATCAGAAAGATTCATAGTACCTGCCATCACCTTCGAGCTATCTTCAATTGTTTTAAAGGACTTTCATTTTTCCGTTTGCCATCCAACGGAGTGGTGGAGTCCCTCTGTTTAGCTCTACCTCTGGATCTGGACCTAGACGTAGCCATCCGCTCCTGCACCCGCTCAGCTTGCTGTAACTGAAAGGGTTTGCTAAAAAAAGTAGACAAACCTTTTTGTTGTAACGCTTGCGTAGTATTTTTCTTACCCAAAGGAGCTGCAACAGCACAAATCTCCATTATTTTATTAAACAAACTACACAACAGAAGGAAGAAACTGTTGCAGAAAAGAGGAAAATTCCAGGATACAAAAAACTCCCTTACCAGCCTCAGTAAGAAGCTGAGATCCCTCATAAAATCCTCCAAAGCTAGTTGTGAAAATAAAATTGCCAAAGATTCCAAAGACAACCACAAGGCATTCTATAGTTATGTCAAGAATCTAAATGGAAATGCTCAGATCTGCTCTCAGCTACAACAGGATGGCATTAAATATACTGATCCCAAGGATATTGCCAATATGCTGGCAGATCGATTTAGTGCAAACTTCATCCCCTTCTCACCCCCTAAAGGGCCCATCTCAATACCAAATAATTGTTCAATTCTGGTAATCACGGCCACGCAGGTAGAAACCGCACTCTCCAAAGTTAAGAGTACAGCAGCCATGGGACCAGACGGCATCCCGAGCTGTGTACAACATGAACTGCAAAATAAACTGGCACCTCACCTAAGTGTCCTGTTTAATCATAGCCTCACCTCAGGCTTCGTGCCCACTGAGTGGTGCACAGCTACAGCTATCCCACTCCACAAGAGGGGATCCACCTAGGATCCTGGGAACTACCGTCCCATAAGTCTGACAAGCCTGATCTGCAAGGGCATGGAATGCATTATCATGGAACTCATAAACAAAGACATTGGCAACCTTCAAACACTGGACTCCACCCAGTTTGGGTTCGTGTAGGGCTGATCTTGTCTCTCAAACCTGACTGACTTCTTTGAATCAGTCTCCAGGCTGTGTATGAGGGTAAGGCAGTCCACATATCCTATCTGGACCTTGCCAAGGCCTTCGACACCATCACCCACTCTGGAATCATAGATAAACTTACTAAGCTGGGCATAAATCCCTACGTCACTTGATGGGTTGCCAACTGGCTTACTGACAGAACCCAGACTGTAAAATTAGCTGACTCCAAATCCAGCTCTAGACAAGTGACAAGTGGAGTACCTCAGGGTTTAGTCCTGGGACCGCTCTTGTTTGGCATCTACTTCTCTGAAGTACAGGCCAACACTAAGGGACTCTGGCTAACAAAGTTTGCAGATGACTGCAAACTGGGAGCCATTATTGAATCCCCAAATGATGTGGATATTCAAAAAAAGGGCCTTACAGAAACAGATGCTTAGTGCCAGAGCCATGGGCTCAAGCTTAATGCCAAGAAATGTATAGTTATCCCCTTTGGGAAAAAATATGTACCCATGAATTACCACATAGGTGGAAGTACACTAAACACTGAAAGTGTGATGAGAGACTTAGGGACACAGGTGGGCAGTAGTCTCACCTTCGATAACCACATCACCACAACAATCAGGAAATCCTTCGATGCGGCACACCTCATCACTAAGGGCTTTTCATCCAGAAAAAAGGAGGTAATTGTCCCACTGTACTCATCCCTCATTAGACCCATTATAGAGTACAATGCCCCGTTTGGCATGTACCTCACAAGACATCTGCAACAGCTGGAAAGGCCGCAGAAATACCTCACTAAAAGAATCACAGGCCTAAAGCAGATGCCCTATGCTGACAGTCTAAAAAAACTCCAGCTATACTCTGTGCACATCGTCTACTCAGAGATGATCTCTGCTTAACATACAGGGCCATGTCAAACCCTGAGCTGTTGGACATGCTCCACTTAAAGAAATACCAATCCCTCAGAGCCACACGCTCCAGGGATCTAAACCTTGTCATCACAATGAACAAAACATGCCTGAGGGATAGGTTCCTGACCCAGGGACTCCCCATACTCTGGAATAGACTGCCCATACAAGTCATGCAGAGCACCTCCTTGTCCCTCTTCAAAAGGAGCCTTGACGATTGGATGGGAGAAAGGAAATTCACCCTGGGGATCACGCCAGTCACCCTGCTAGACAGGGGTCCAGGGAAGTAAATAGTGTGGGAAGAAAGAGCCAGGGAATTGTGATGGCTAGGCTTGTATAGGCCCTAGGACCAATAGCCTAATACCAACCTATGAACCTAAATGGAGCTGCTCAATCACAAAAAATACTGTCACCATGACTGACTTCATAATGCTATAGTCTGCAGGACCACTGTGGTCAGCCTAGACCCACAGCATATTATACAGTTCAACAGAATTCAATCACAGATGTGATACCTGTGTGTCTTAAAGCACTGGGCTGTGTAGCATGCAAAGCATGTAACCAGGAAACTAGCAATCATATCATAGGAATATAACTCTGCATTTACTACATATTCTGATTTTGAACACTGGACTAAAATCCATTTCTGACAGCCAAAGGGTTAGGGGAAAATTTGCCACTAGGAGAAAGTTAGGCATACTAATTATGAGATAATGATAGGAGAGGAAACATAAAGTCAAATAATTGTGTTCTGCCTGCCCTGGCATACAGTTTGTATGGCAGTGGGTCTTGATATTATGAGTAAAATGTGCCCCATACAGGACAGAGAGCAGTACAGAATGCAGGAGAAGTCAAAAGAAGCTGTGCTGTAGCTAGGTATATACCAGCACTGGTGCTCAAGCTATTAACATTGACTGAACATCTCCGAGGCGTGAGTAGAAGACAAATACCTTAATTGACAGTAGGTACGTATTTAGAACTGTGCACATTTGTTTCGATGCATGGAAAAAGAAGGGTTTACTTCGGTACCTGGGGGTGGGTGAGGGGCTGTTAAGAACCTAGAAACAGAGCAAGCCCTAACTGGTCACAAACTGCCCATACCATGGTATGGTCACAAATTGTCCATACCATGGTATATAGCTGTCATTATAGCTAAACAGTAGTAGGGAAAAAAAGGAACTGAATAGAGCAAGGAAATTAATTTGCTGAGATGACAGCTCAGGAAGCCGTGGTAGGATGATTATATATGCTGCGGCAATAGCTGTCCGTATCATTTTTTGCTGAATGACCACAGTTATACAAAACATGCACAGAGGTATTTCACTCTATTTATCACACTTGCATTTCTATGATTATATGCGTGCTGATTCCTCAAAGTCCCATTTCAGTAAGTAATAAAACTACCCAAGGAAATGTAACCTTACAGTTCATAATATTAAGTAAAGGGTGAAGAGCCAAAGCCCTCTGCTTGGCAGACATGGGACTTGACCCTTATACAGCAGGTCTCTGAAGTTTTGTCACTTTTTAACTGGAGCCTTCAATGAAATGCGATCTTGAAAAACTGGCACTTACGTAGTCATACCATATCCCATAGAGACTAGAGAAAGGCAAAACAGACGAATGGTGGAATGCGGGTGGGTCCATATGGAGTGTGTAGGATCCATTCTGGAGCTGTTGTAGTTCCAAAGTACAAATGAAGACAGCTTTCACAGGTCTAGCCTGGGCCATGCTGAGAGGAATCCGCATTGCATAGCTTAAGACTGGAATGTTTCTGGAAGGTAATGGGATATGGATAAATGGTACTATCAGTATGTGGTGTGTATTCCAGGTAGTCATTTCAGGATGCAGTTTGACAATCAGAAGTGACTCACACTTCCATTAGAAAAATCCAAATACATTTCAATGGACACCTTCCACAGCATAACTCAAAACATATTTTTGCTAATTCCTCATTTTTTATCTATCTATCTATCTGTCTGTCTGTCTATCTATCTATCTGTCTGTCTGTCTGTCTGTCTATCTATCTATCTATCTATCTATCTGTCTGTCTGTCTATCTATCTATCTATCTATCTATCTATCTATCTATCTATCTATCTATCTATCTTTGTTCACTGGATTTGCCCACAGGGCTAGTAACCTTTTTTCAGAGGAGACCCAAGGTAGTATTTATACTACTTGGGGAATTTATGGCCGGGGCATCACAGAACTTCCACTACTCTTTTATTGATAAGTGCTGTGGAATCTGTTATATCCACCTGAAGTACTCTTACTCAAGTGGATAAGACCATGCTTTAACATAGCATACTTCTGTATTTTTCTGGGTAGATGAACTTCATTTTAGTTTAAAAAAATACTTTGAATGGGAAATGCTGGAGCAAGAAGTTCAGACCAGGTAACATGTTTTAAATGAAAGATGGTGAAATGTATGTGTAATGTTATGGATATAAAACAAAAAATATCACTTTCTCTACTAGGACTAGGCCAGCTACATCCAGCTACATCCAGATCTGCTCCTCTCCTGTTGTTTCTGTCATCAAGACAGAGGCCATACTGAGAGCTGAGAGAAGGGCATCTGGTGCCTCATCCTCTATACCTTCTGTGGGCTGCACAAATTCTCTACTGGCTTTCTGTCTACATTGTACTTCTCCTATGATCTCATGGCCGGTGCTTTAGATGTTTGCATCAGCATCAATCTCTAGGTTGCCAGGCCTGACCTCAGCACCTGTCATGGTGCCATAGGGTACAGTATCAATGATTCTGATATCTATGCTTCACTCACAATTAATCCATCTGGAGTCCATTCTACTGATGTCAATGACAACCTCTGTAACAATGTTAGGTACTAAGTTATTGGAGCCAATGTCAATGTCGGCCTTTTCAGTACTGGCAGTGGGCCAATTTACTGAGCCTCACAGACTTTAACACTCATGATGTCAGCACTGGTATATTTCCTACTGGCAACAATGGAATTCAGCCAGGTTAACACCATAACCTACTTGCAGTCACCATGGTGTGCTTTACCTCTGGTTTTGGAATTGTTATCATCACCTGAAATATCTGCTCCTGGACTCTCAGCCTTCTTGTCAGTTATCTATAACAAGGCAGAGAGACTACATCTCCTCTGGAGTCTTCCTAGGGCAAGTCCATTATGAATGCTTCCTTCTTTTCAGGGACAACTCACTTCAAGAGGCACACAAAAGCTCTGCATAAATCAGTCATATTTGGTCTCCTCTGGAAACTCCTGTGGAGGACTTAAATAATGAGAAGTGTGCATCATTTTCTATCATCCCTGAACTCTCAAGTTTGAAGACTACGTGACGTTTATGTGGCAAAATGAAGGGATGGCCAACCCTCTCCATACCGTCCTCATAGACAGTGCTCCAGAAAGCTTGTAGATTAACTCATCACTCCTCCCCAGTGGTGCTTTCTTGGTGGATGTCTTAAAAGTCACCAGCAAATCATCATTTGAAAACGTTGACATAGTAGTCCCATTACTCAAAAACTCCTATCATGTCCTTGAGTCATCTACAGAGTGGGTAATTTGTCCTGAGGTGATATCTGCAGTAGTCCTATAATCACCTTTAACAGCAAATAAACAGGTCCTAGGGAATATACTCTCCATGCAGAAGAAACAAAGCATCACCTTACCCATCATTAAAGCCAGACTCACTAATTGGACTGGTATGCACAAACTCACCTCTGGGGTGTGAGGTACCACTCTCCTTGAATGTGGTGGTTATTGTCTCTTTTTCTGTTAGTCTGTTGACTAAACTTCTTAATAATCAATCTGCCACAGGCCTAGTCACTAAATATGAACCCGTGAGTTCAGAAAGATGGACAGGTTTGAAAACATGCCAATGAGTCCACCACACCAGGCATGTTGGTAGTAACCCAAGCAATGCATGTGGTGGATTGGATTTTGAATGAGATGTAGCAGATGAATTGTGATGCATCACATTTGAAGTATCTGACAGATTTGGTTTTGCAATTCACCAACGCATTTAGCTCTAATTGAATGACTTCACCAATGACACCCAGGTGACCTTCTTGGACTCCACCAAGGACACTAAGATGACCTTCTTGGGCTCCTCATTTCTCAGATCTATGTAAATCTATAAATATATAAAACAGCACAAAGGTATGACCTTCATGACTTGGGGGTGTAAAGTTTCAGTCTCCCCAATGTGGGTGTAAAATTTCAGTCTCTCCAATGTACCTTTTTCAGGATGCTGATGAGGTAGTACCAAATGTGGTTGTGGTGTGGAACACAGCCCAAGCCTCAGTAGGAGGCAGATAGGATGTAGTTCAACTCCCAGGGCAACTTCCAGAAAGGGACTGAGCCCAGATGTAAGAGATGTTGGTGATCCTCAGAAGCCTGTGTTCCAATAACAATTCTGTGACTGTGCCTGACTGGCCCAGTGTGAAGGCAGTTAAGACCATCTTTCCTTCCACCTGTCAGCATGTACTTCTAATATAAAGGACAATGGATTAGGACATTAATGTCCACAAGGTACAACATTTCCTTCAAAGTCCAGTGCATTCCACCATCTGTTCCCTTGTAAAATGTTTCACCCCATCAGACAACGATGTCTTCCTGGTATACAGGCTTCCTGCATCATGATAGGACTCTCCTCTCTACCAAGTTCATGATATTAGATCAGCAGAGTGAGCCATGTTTGAACAGCCAACCCCACTCACCAGGATGGGCATGTCCATCATCTCTGTCTATGCCATCAAGTGTCCAATCTACTAAATGAACTCTTAAATTTCTTATGCTTTCATATAGTAGACAGTCACTATTAATTCCAGACAATCCCATTAGATCTAATTCACCTCAGCCCCTAGGGTGTTCAATAGAGGCTGCAGCGAGTTGGGATATTCTCATACACTGATGAACAGCCTGTTAAACACATGCAAGTCTATGGGAATTATTAAGAATCTTGCAAAGTCCCATTTGTCTCCATTTCAGATGCTGACATTCACTAGTTGCCAAATGGACACTATACATTGCTGGCAACATCTGCATCAGGCATATATTCTATCACTTCAGACCGAGGATTTCAAGATAATCACTTCCAGCACTGATTCGGCTTAGCAATCCTGAATACCTTGGGACTAATGGCTGTGGTCATCACTATGCTACTTCATACTAGACTTTACATAAGGGGTACTATAATGGACAGTCAGAGTTCAACTGTCCTAAATTTAAGAGTCCACGTCTCAGCCTAGCAAGTAATACATAAACAGCAAATGGCACCTTCAGTACCCAGAGTCCACTGTACTCATGTATTTTTAGAGTGCTGAAAATATGTGGAATGCATGAGTAATCAATCCTAAGAAACCCGTATTCCAGATCTGATATTTGCCCCTGCATAAGCAAATCATATAATAAACTAACTATAATAAACTAACTTCCTGGAATATGCAATATTCAACTGGTTCCTAGAAAACTCCTGATATTGTTCTGTAAGCATGAGACCTATTGTTGATGCCAAGTGCTCTAAAACATATGGGACAGCAAAATACATTGATCTTAGGTTAAAAGATGTTTTGGGTTGTTAAACCTATTTATACAAGGATTCGTTGGAATTCCTGAGGAGTGTTAAAAAGGATTTATATAAGGACTATATTTTGTTTGTTACAACCAATGACAAAGATCTTTTTTCAGTCATTCTGCATGGACAAGTGACGGATTGGTTTTGTAAATATCCGAAAGGGTCAGAGAACTTAGTCACACAATTAATTGTTAAGGACCCTCATGGAAGATGTGTACAGAATAATTTGATATTCTTTGAGGGCAGTATATGCAAACAAAGGACAGGGGTTGCAATGGGGGCAGCATGTGCCCCTGTCTTTGCTAACATTGTTATGGCATACTGAAACACATTTATGTGTTCAGTTCAGGATACCAGGACAGGTGGATATTGTATGGTCGTTTTTTGGATGGCATTGTTATTTTTTGGAGAAATAATGAGAAAAGGATGGTAGAATTCCTTCAGTAAAGAAACAATATCACCAATTTTTTTTTAATATTCTCAATGGATAGGGAGTTTACCTCCAATATTTACAGAAAACCAACATATTCAAATGCACTATTACATTTTAACAGTTGTCAAAAAAGCTCTGGTAAAAGGACAATTGGTCAGATTAATTTGTTTGGTTTTCCCATTAGGCACCTTTTACCTGAAAAGGAAAAAAACTGAGATCTATGTTAATTAATTGGGGATATCCTATTGATTTTCTAAACAAATTTGTTTGGAAGTTTTTGATAAGAAAACTGATGGGTTTTGCTTTCCACTTTTAGGTCTTAATGAAGGGGAGGGGGTTAATTTATGTGGTTCCCTAAGAACTAGACCAATAAACTGTATAATCAAGTGGTTGGTGCTAACTTACAATAGTGATGCGGGGCCAATCAAAGATACAGTGCAAAGAAAGTGGAAGATTTTTGATATAAGTGATATTAATTCACAGACAGTAGGAGGGACATCATGTATCATATTAAGGAAGGATTGATGCTTAAAGAACTACGTGGAAAGAATGAGTAATATGACTGGGAATTGTCATGGTAGGATCAGAACACAGAGATGGGGGAGATGTAAATATTGTCCCCATATTAAGGAGCATTCTTACTGGCTGATTACATTGGATGTTTCCAGTGCCATTACAATAATATTCGAGTGAATGATTGCTGTCATATCTACACTGAAGACATTTATAATGATATTTCCCCAATCTCCTATGTATGCAAGAGATTCACACTGTGGGGCATATATTAACGATCGTTTCTTGATAGTTTTTTTAGCTCGGTATTACTCTACCTGATTGGACTACTTAGAACAAGTGGTCAGAGATACTTTTAATGAATCAAATGAACTCGCCTCAGTAAGGCGCTCACTGATTGTTGCTTTCTGATTGGATTTCACTGGTTTTAAACTCTGTATGCTTTATACACAGAATGAGATCTGAAGAGGGGTGTGAATTTCACTTCATTAAAAGTTTTAGGTTTTAAAAGTCTTACTTTTTCATGTTACATGTCGTGGCGGTTTTGGTACCTGTTTTGCTTTACAGGTTGTTCACATTTCAGTACCTGCCTTTAGTAACCTGTCTCTTACTCATTTTGTGATTTTATATATATATATATATATATATATATATATATATATGTATATAAATATAAATATATATATATATATATATATATATATATATATATATATATATATATATATATATATATATATATATATATATATATATATATATATAGTTTATATTGGATGTCCAAATGGCTGGTGATCTACCATGGGTTAGTCAAAAGACAGTTTTCCAGGAGGCAGAATGCTAAACCAGGTAACATCAAATACACTACAGTGAATGGGTAGTGTACTTCGATTATCTGACTTTGGCATTCTGAGCGGAGATTGTGGTACAGTGAGGAACAGGGAATTAACCCATTTCCTCAGTGTAGTACAATCTCGGAGTTGGTATATATAATTTGTAAGGGGTGAAGGGGTGCAGAGGGGCCTGATCCTGCAAAATAGTGAAGTAAATGTACTGTTCACTGTAGAATGTAACAGTATGCTAGGGTGCATAGCACAGGTGACTGACGTCACCTTCTGCTATGTTGAATACATCAAATTACGGGTGTTGATGTATTCAGCTTCAGTTTGGCTGCTCTATCGATGACCCGTATTCGGCATTTCAGGTCTACATTTTGATCAGTCGACCGATGCAGTTTCAGACATATAATAGTAAACCTATACGTGTGTGTGTGTGTGTGTGTGTGTGTGTGTGTGTGTGTGTGTGTGTGTGTGTGTGTGTGTGTATGTGTATATAACTGTTTACTAACTTTGAGATCACACAATCTCTGGTAAAAAGGATTAGTTCCCTACATGGAAAATGTCAATCTCTTGTACATGCTGACCATCTCTTTCTGTCAACCAAATAGTGTCAAACTTTCGTCGATGTTATGTTTATTCAATCAGCTGTACCAAATGTCACAAATAGGCAATGTTAAATTTTATATTTGGAAGTCATTGTGCTTTAAATTATTTGCATAATTTAAGTGTATATCTTATTTGCATGGATAACAACATTTTAATTGTTATTAATTCATTGGTTAATTAGCACAATTATATAAGACTGGGTAAAGGTTTGTTACTTGTTTTGAAGACGTTCACTGTGTTTGTGGACGAATGCGCTGAATAAATTATTCTTTTTCTACAGTGACAGTCCATTATTACCAGCTTTTTGGGTAATTTTGTTTGAGTTGTTACTGTATTTACTCAATTACCTCATAGTAGAACATCCGATTATTCCAAGCATTAATGGACTTCCGAAGGTGCATAAAAATTATGAAGACCCCCCCCCCCCAATTCATCCCATTGTATCAGGTAATGGGTGGACAACAGAGCCTGTTTTATATTCATAGAACAGCAACTGAAGAAGGTTCTACATAAGGCAGCAGTGGTAATCAAGGACACCAGACACTTTTTACATATTCTTTATGAGTATGCAATCCGTTTGGAAAATGGTGTAAAACATCTCATGGTAGTTCTTGATGTGCAAAGTTTATTTACTGTTATTCCCAACACATATGGCATCCATGCCATTAACAATTTTCTGCAAGAGAAAAATGAATATGACAATGAGAAAATCAATCTTATAGGTATGTTACTGAAACTCAAAATCAAGAACAACATATTTGATCAGAACATCTACTGGCAAAAATGAAGTGTCACCATGGGCACCCCCTGAGCAAACAGTTAAGCCTACCTAGTGTTGGTTAACTGGGAAGAAGAACATATTTTTAACAACAATCCCTTTTCATCGGCATTGATATTTTACAAATGTTTTGTCAATGATATTAATTTGCTATGTTATGGTACCTCTGAAAAACTGAGTCAGTTCATTCAATATCTAGAAGCATCGACAGATTTTTCTGAAGTTCACAGTGCATGAATCATATACTTTGATAGATTTTTTGGATATCTCACAGAGTTAATAGAGAATATAGGTCATCAGTTCAGAGACAGAGATTACGCAAAACATGACGTGGAAAGAAAATACTTGGAGTAAGAAGCATGAGAGAGACAATGGGCAGACCATTTTTCTCTAAGAAAATGCTAATTCTGTAAGTTCAGGAAACAGCGCAATTACATCCACTCCGAAAAATCGAATTGTACACACATATGCTAGTGACATCTACTATGTCAGTGATAGCATCAAAGAAAATTGGAAAATTTTGACAACAGATACAGCAATAAAGGATAAGTAGGAGATGTACCATCATTCTGTTTTAAACTAAATAAAAATCTGAAGCAGCATTTATACTTCACTTTCCAGATGAACAACATAAGATCTGAGAAAACTGGTACTTATCCATGTAGGATGTGCACATGTTGCAGGTATATTTCCAAATTAAGTGAATTTATACACCCAATATTTGGAAACAAATACATTCCAAGACTATATGCTGACTGTAAAACTAGAAACGTGGTTTACATTGCTTGCTGCAGGAATGGATCTCAAAGCACATAAGTGACATCCATTTAGGAGACCTGAAGAATCCTATTCTAATGTACATCTCCATCAATCCTGGCCATCATTTCCTTTCCATGGTTTTACAAGTTATAGAAGAAAGTATTAGGGGACGTAACATCATGGACAAAATGGAGCTTGCAGAAATAAGATGGATTGGGGATCTGTAAGGCTGATAAACCACCTAGTTTGAAAGTACATAGGCTGCACAGATGATCATGATTGGTTAAAATATCTCTTTAAGTGGCTATGTCATGATTCAACCTTCAAAGCCAGCTTCTGATGGGTGTCAGCAATTTAACAGATTTTGATTGGACATGTTTTTTAAATGGTTTTACTTACTGAGCATGGGTAGATCTGATGAAGGGTTAGTGTTAACCAGAAAGCACTTATCTCCTTATTTTTTTAGTGCTTTATTAAAGTTTATGACCTTCACCATGGTGATGTAACTATTTTTTTTCTCTATTCCTTCATTTATTCTACTGTATTCATCTTTGGTGATTGTTTTCATAACGTTATTTTTATCTATCTATCTATCTATCTATCTATCTATCTATCTATCTATCTATCTATCTAATCTATCTGTCTATCTATCTGTGTGTCTATATATATATATATATATATATATATATATATATATATATATATATATATATATGTATATACATATACATATATATATATGCGTGTGTGTATACATACATACATATATATATATATATATATATATATATATATATATATATATATATCTATGGGTGACACTCAGAAGGTCGAAGTGGGTTTGGTCGAACCCACTTCAGCTGGTGTCTGGAGGCCGAACGGTGACAATGTTTAACCCGACATTGTCGAAGTACGAATCTCGCCCCCATCATGACCGATGTTAAAGCCTGTTCTGAGGTTTACGACGAGTCATATTTTGACAATGTTGGAATTTGACATTTGTCGGTTTCACAGAAGTGGGTCGATGATCCCATCATTCAATAGGGGTCAGGTTTGACCTTCTGATGCTAAACCTATATATATATATATATATATATATATATATATATATATATATATATATATGTATTTCTACTCTTTATCATTTACGTACCATGTGGTACATCGGGCAATGAGCACCTTTATATGCTCATTGTTTCTGTAGCAGTTACAGGTTTTACAGGCTCAGGTTGCTACTGCAAGGCCATACCCTCTTTGGAGGGTGCACCACACACATTTGCATGCACACATTCACACCTAGGGCTGATTTAGAGTGTCCACCCATCTACTGCATTTCTTTGGAATGTGGGAGGAAATCTAAGCACCTAGTGGAAACCCAAACGAACGTAGGTAGTATACGCAAACTCTGCATGGAATGCACCCCAGCTGAGAAATGAACCAGAGAACCTCTTGCTGTCAGATGACAATGCTAACTGCTACACCACTACGCTGCCATATATATATATATATATATATATATATATATATATATATATATATATATATACACACACACACACACACACACACACACACACACACACACACACACACACACACACACACACACACACATTTTCTCCATCCATCCATAACCCCCTTTTTCCAATTTGTGTACATGGGGTTGGGTTGTCACATCAACAGTGACCATCATCTAGAGTCAATGTTCACACTGCCAGGTGTCTAGCCCTGCTGGAGTTTTACCTCCATACCACACAGAAAGATTTTATATACAGATATATCTATATATATGGGTCCCTATCATAACACTGAAAACTTGTAACACTGAAACCCATAAGCCTGACCCCATTTCACTGAAATGTCATAACATTGCAAAATGTAGACATATAGAATTGTGTAGAATGTTGTGATGATGTCATTTATTATCATAGAAGTTACTAGGGAAGTGAGTTTAGCACAGTTTGTATGAATTGCAATGGTCAGAATCATGTTGCACTCCCAGATGTCCATATTTGCTCTTTAGCACTAATTCACTGTGTGTGTGTTTTTTTTTTTCTTTTCTCCATGGCTGTGTAATCATGGAGTTAGTATATATAAGTAAGTGGGGTGTGGGGCAAAGCCTCCCAAAAGTGGGTGGAGATGGACTTGCCCCCAGTAAACGCATGTGTGACACTGGCAGCCCAGCTATCTGGAATTTTGTAAATAATACTATGTCATTTGTGTGAATATTGATATGATTTATACAGAACTGTATGATCTGATGATGTTAATCCTCGTTCATTCCTCACGCATGGGTATCGGTTCCGAACTCGGAACCGAGCCGACCATTTTCCAAGCTTGCGTCAGCCACAAACTCTCAAGCTAAACTCTTACCCATAATTCCCCTCTCCCTGTTACCCCAGATTTCGTTTGCCGCATCGCAGTTAGGTCGTGTCAGGCTACATCTCTTGAGCTAAGTACACGTTTCTGATCTTTTCAAAAATATGACTAAACTTTTTGAAGAAAAAAAAGTAGTTATTTAGTTATCTCTTACCTTATCGCACCTAGCGACTACTCCTTGTGCTCTTATTTTGTTTTTTTCCTTCTCTTACCGACGAGGTATTTCTTTCCCTTTACCATCGTTGGTAAATCTTTCTGGGCCTTCCTTTGGGTAATTCCTTTTTGGTAACCCTTCTTTCCCTTTCTTTACTATGACAGATAAAAAAGGCAGTCCAGGTTTTAAAAGATGTGTGGAATATGGCCATAAATTGCCTGTCTCCGATGCACATTCTTTATGTGTTTATTGTTTGGGTGTGCCTCATTTAACAGTTGACCCGCCTTGTGGGATTTGTAAGAATTTCACTAATAGGACTGTCATTGAAATAAAAAATAGTTTTTTTTAAAGGGGCTACTTAAATCATCCTTTTCAGAGGCTATTTCTGGGACAAAGTTCTCATCCCCTCCAAGCTCCCACAAGAAAAGGAGTGATGATTATAAAAAATCTAAGTCTCTTCCATCCTCTCTGGCTGGAGGCCCTATAGAACAGAGACCAAAAAAACCTAAGCTTTCCACTACGGATTTGGCCTCTTCGGCACTGACGGTTTCGGAGCCTAGTTATTCACTTCCGAGTCCATCAGCACCATCTACTTTTTTGGCACTGAGTAGTGTGCCTCATATAGTGTCGGAACTGAGGGGTTCCTCGGTTCAGACTCCTTCATTGGCACCAACAGTACAGTCCATGCAGTTTTTGTTGGTGCCAATAGGTGTGTCGACGCCAGTCTCCCTCTTGGTTCAGACCATCGATTCAGCACCGACTACTCACTCGGCACCAACCATTCCCTTTCTGTTGCAGACTCTCTCGACACTGCCAGTTACCACTTCGGTACCGACCTCGTCGGTGCAGACATTACCTTTGGCACCAATGGTTCCCTCGGGGCACACTACTGTTGTTCAGGCCATGCCAAGTCCTCTTTTTGTGGTACAAGCTCCCACCGTTGTGGGCACTGAACTTGTTTCAACTTTGGATAGACCTGATTCTCCTTCAGCTATGTCTGTGAGATCCAATAGAACCCTCTCTGAACATGATGCGCTGCGTCTTGTGGATCAATTGATTCTGGCTAGAGGTATTCTTCCTCCCAGGACCTGTACTTCCTCGGGAGGTGACCATTCTTCATCATAGCCCCTGTCACTGTCTTAGAAGTCCCTTACTATAGCACAGTCTTCACCTGCAGTTCCTCTTTTGGATCTCACTAAGGAGCCTCAGTTGCCTTTGTGGCAGGATTCTCTTGCCACTACCCAGGATGCTAATGTGGCGACCCTTCTTCGGCTTTCCGCAGCTGTCCAGGGACTCTGAGTCGGGAGAAGACTATTGCGTCGACTGATGTTTCTATACTATCAGTGCCTCCTCTTTTTGCACAAGAACACCAGGCATGAGAGCCTCAGGACTTACCCCCACAGGAGGCCCCAATTGAGCTGTATTCCCCAGTTCCTCCCTCTGCGGAAGTTCATCGGAAGTCTTAGTGTAAGAGGAAACACCGAAGATAAAGACTTGGATGATGGGGAAGGATCATCTAGGTCACCCTCTGAGATATCCTTTGGAGATATCCTAGAAATCCTGAAACAGAGAGGTGATTGTCAACCCTCTAACCCAACCTCTGAAGACTTTGTGTTCCTACAGGCCTTTTGTACCTGGCCCCCTACATCCTGGGTTACTCCACCTGCCAAAGAACTGGTCCGGCTCATCATCCAGTGTGCATGGAAGGCTTCTGACAAAGTTGAGTCCATTCCCTGGAGGCCAGATAAAATTTTGTCCCCTCTTGAGAGTGACCCCCATTGGTCCAAAGGTCTTCCGGTAGATGCCTTGGTGGTGGCGGCCACAACTAAAAAGGACCTGGCGGATGAAGAAAGCCAGACTGTTCATCTGCCCAACACAGAGTCTCAGGCTCTTGACATTATTGGAAAGCATACCTTTGCATCAGGGACCTTTGCAGTCAGGGGTCTGAACTACATGGCACATTTTACCAGGCTTCAAAGAGACTTAATCTCTGAGCTCTCTGAAACTTTGGCTGGTGCTGTGTCTGATGAGGTCCGTGACAAAGTGGCCTCTCAATTAGCCACCATTGAATCTATTTCTAACTCCTCCATGCGTCTCATTTCTCTCACATCAGAAGGAGCAGCTAGAGCAGCAGGTGCAGGCATTGTTCTGAGTGAGTGTCCGTTACTCTTCCCCTCAACGGGCTTTCTCTAGAAACCAAAAGAATGGGAAGATATGGCACAAAAAATCTCAGGGTTCCTTCAGTGACACACAGGCTAATGTTTCCCCTAGAGGCAGAGGGGGAAATTCTCAGGGAAGACACCCCTTTTGGGGCAGAAGAGGTCCACGTAACCAGGGTTCCAGGGATTCTTTCACTGGCCAACCCTACCAGCGCTCCTGAGGAGTGGCCTGACTGCTTTCCTCTGGAAGTGATTGGGGGTCATTTCTCTTTGTACCCTTCTGCCTGGCTAACCGTCAACACTGATTCTTGGGTACAAAAGATAATAACCAGTGGTTACCATATCCCGTTCGATCTTTATCCCGCCACCTTAAGGAAATTACCCGACGTGCCACCCAGTCAAAGGGTACAAACAGCATTACAGATTGCAAAGCTGCTAAGCAAAAGAGTCATCCAAACAGTCCCATCAGACCAGATAGGATCCGAATTCTACTCAAGACTATTTTTGGTGCCAAAAAAGACCTGACTGGAGACCAATTTTGGACCTCAGTGTGTTAAACAAATTCGTAAAGGTACAGAAATTTTGGATGGTCACTATACAGTCTATCCTCCCACTTTTGGAAAAAGATGATTGGATGTGCTCTACAGATCTTCAGGACGCGTACTACCACATAAAAGTGGACAGTCAAGGAGATTCCTTCACTTCCATGCAGAAACCAGTCATTATCAGTTCTGAGTACTGCCCTTCAGACTCTCTACAGCCCCCAGAGTGTTCACAAAGTGCATGGCAGTCATCATAGCATTCCTACGACTACAGGGATCCCAGGTTTTTCCATACATAGACTGACTCATCACCGCCTCCACCAGTCATCTATTAGAAAAAGCCCTGGCTTTCTCTCATCACACTGCAGAAAGTCTAGGCTTAACCTTAAATTGGCAAAAATTCAATCTCACCCCATCTCAATCCACAGAGTTCATAAGGGTCCTCCTGAACACAAAGAACTGCAGAGCATCCATTCCAGAGCACAGTGTTCAAAGATTGAAACAACAATTGATTCCAGTCCTCTCAAAGGAGAAATCCTCAGCTCACTCAGTTATACAGCTGTTGGGTTCCATAGTAGCCTCCATTACAATTGTTCCCCTGGCCAGGTTTCACATGAGGCTTCTACAGTGGTTACTACTCACTCACTGGTACCCTTTTCAGCTCCCTCCTTCAGCCGAGATTTGGATAACTCACAGGTGCAAGCAGGACTTAAATTGGTGGTTGTCTCGGAATCCGCTTCAGTGGTTCTGTACCTTCTCCCCCCAACAGCCCACGGCCACAGTGACCATGGACGTCTCCTTGATGGGGTGAGGGGCCTATTTCAGGGAAAGATTGTCCAAGGTACGTGGTCCAAAATGGAGGCCCATCTGCATACAAATGTTCTGGAGCTGAGGGCTGTACTTCTGGCATTGCAAGCATTTCATCCCCTGTTGCCACCTGGGACCATTGCGATTCAATCAGACAACATGGCGGTTGTCTGGTATATCAACAAGCAAGGTGGAACAAAGTCTTATCCCCTTTGCCGGGAGGCCATGAGATTATGGCAATGGGTGATGGCTACCAACCGCTTTCTTCTAGCAATGCACATTCCCGGGCATTCCAATATGATAGCAGACAGACTCAGCAGGTGCATTCTTCAACCTCATGAGTGGCCCCTGAATCCCTTGATAGCGGCGGAGATTTTCAACCACTGGGGTCTTCCTTGCTGTGACCTCTTTGCTTCCCCAACCAACTACAAATGCAGCAAATTTTTACCCCTGATTCCCCCCCAGGGACAGTCACCCAGGGACGCTCTAGTCCACAATTGGCCCTCGGGTCTACTTTATGCATTTCCTCCTCGTCCCCTCATTCCCCAGGTCCTGAAGAAAGCCCGCCGGTTGAAGAGCAAATTAGTCCTCATAGCGCCATTTTGGCCTCAGATTTGGTTCCCCTTCCTGTGGCCTCACCTGTTTAGCTCGAGAGTTTGTGGCTGATGAAAACTTGGAAAATGGCTGGCTCGGTTCCGAGTTCGGAACCGATACCCATGCGTGAGGAATGAACGAGGATCAACATCACAGATGGAACGTTATGGTAAGACATAACTTCTTTTTATGTATTGAGCTTCAAGAATGTAACCACAGCATACTCTTCCGGAACATAGAAGATTAACTAACAAAACTTCAATAAAATAAGTTGAAATGAAGTGCTTTACAATGTGCTATTAATGTTAGTTTCAATGCAGCAAGAAGACAGGATGTCTAGAGCTAGAAGTTTTGTATTGTCTTGAAAGAGAAATAATTACTAGGTTTCAAATGTAAAAGCGTTTTATTGTTATATGACTTCCAAGTTCTGCAAACATCTGATAGATATGCACTTCTCACATAGAAATGTTAAAATTATCATAGGTTCTGTTAGCTTGGGAAATGAAGGCAGGTGACAAAGAGTGATGTCATCCAAGCTGACCCAACAGTAATGTTTGATAGTCATTTAAGAACTCTCTCACAGAGAGATTGGGCCTTTTGTATCTTGGACCTAGAAATATCCATTCAGCACTTTTGCATCTGCCTTGCTCTCTAAGTAATTCTAGGGTACCCCAAGTTCCACAGGGAAAATTATATCTTAGTGGTAGTAGATTATGCTACCAGATACTCTGAGGCAGTAGTTCTGTCCTCCATTGAGGCAGAAAAGGTGGCAAATGCTTTGTTAAGAGATTTTCAGCAGGGTAGGTTTCCCAAAAGTAATACTGACTGACAGAGGTGCCAATTTCATGTCAGATCTGCTGGCTTGTTTATAGAAGTACTGTGGGTGAAGTACCTAAAGACCACCCCTACCATCCCCAGACTAATGGTCTTGTTGAGAGGTTAAACTCTACAGTCTAGTCCATGCTGCAGGCATTTGCAGACCAGTTTAAGAGGTAGTGGGAAAACTATTTGTCATATCAATTGTTTGCTTATAGAGAGGTTCCCCAGGAATCCACAGGTTTTTCACCCGTTGAGTTGCCTTGCTCTGTAAATAAGTCTAGGGTACAGTAATTTCTTTTAGATATAGATAGGAATATAGTAAAGATTAGTTCAGATGTTTTCCGTATTTATTTGAGACTGTCCTGCAATGTTGTTTTAAAATATTTTGTGTGATTCTGAACTCTGCAGTTACTGTGTTGACTGAGTTTTGTCTTGTTCTTTTATTTATTATTAAATACATTTAAACCCATCTTTGTGTCTGGTTTGTTTAGAGATATTTAAGCTCTTAGAATGCTTGAATATTTATTTGGTGACACTATACAGGCCACTCTTGAATAGCCTTGTAAGTCTTGGTCAACATTACCATTTGGATAATAACATTACACAGTAGGACTGGTCAGCCTTTGTAAGGGGCTTAGAGTAGCTGATAAAGAGCTGGCTGGTGGCAGTGATAACTACCTTATAGTCTGGGCAGAAGGGGACATAGCTGGTAAACCTGTGCCAGCCTTTCCCAGGTATGTGTGTGTAAAACAATTCTCAAAGAGTGTGTTTGTCAGCTACTTGGGCAGGGACACAAGCATGATTGTGAGGTGGCTTGGCCTGTCAGCCATTAAAGTTGGGCTATGCACCTATTCCTGGACTCTCTGTGTTTTTCTTCATGGAATCTTCATTGTGTAGCCTATATATATATATATATATATATATATATATATATATATATATATATATATATATACACACACACAGAGCACAGAGAGTGGGAAATTTAAGGCCATCAGTATAAATTATATACCCATTAAGTGAGACATTAAGAACAAAATCCAACAGTGTTTCTGCTTAGAAACATTTTCTACTTTCCTCTCAGTTCTAACCTTTGGTATAATTCCGAACTACTAATTGACTACTAATTGATTAACTGCATGAATACATGAATACATGAATGAATAAACTATACCCTCTAATGGTCTATTAACTAATATGTTCCCTTTTGAGTGAGAGCTTGGGGCATTATAAGCTTCCTGACAAAATCCCCTATGAAGCATGCATATCATAACTCTTACCACTGATTGTCTGTCACTTTTGAATGGCCCTACATAATCCATATTAAGCTGCATGCTTTTAAACTTATGAGTTTCCTCTGCAAGATTCCTTGTTTAGCCAGTGGCTGTTTTGCAGCGGTCATTGGGAACCCTAAATCCATCCCAATCCCTGGTGAAGGTGAATCAATCAAAGCCATTCCTTCACTTCTCATTGATTGGATAAGCCCTGGACACAACATATTTCTTCCTTGAAAAAGACACAAGAATTAATTTCTTTCCTTAATGATGATATTTGTCACTCAGCATCCATACACCTTGGAAACTTTACTGTATCGTCTGTCACTGGTAGCTATGGTATTAGCCAAAGAATCTTCTTTTCTTCTTCTATCATTGATTTGATTTTTTTTCTGATACGTATACTCTAAGTAACATTAGCTGCCATGTGCAGTTGTTGTAGATCATACTTCTGTAGATTGTGACATCCTCCAATCTTTGACATGCCTTCTGAAAAAAACTTTCTGCAACCATTTTTTCAAGGATTTGTGGTATATTTATACATGTACCTCTTTATCATAGACATAATCATGCAATTTGCCACATGCATACCCTACTGCTAACAGTTATTTCTCTGTCTGAGCATCTCTTTTGCACATTTAAGTATGATCTTTCTTTACTCTCTTGTTGGATCTCAGCTCCTATACAGTTTTGATTGACAACTGGATTATTCACATCATAGTACTTTAACAATGGAACATATGCACCTCGTTTTAAAACATTTGACTTTTTGTCCTAAGTTGAAGCCTCATTCTCAGGCTACTTCTTAATCTAACTGGTTTCTTATTTCAGACATATTATGTACCTTTTTTTAAATATTGGATCATTCCTAGACATTTCTGTCGGTTTTCTTCTAGTCTTGACATCTGCACTACTGCTCTACATTTTCTGTATCAGGCTTTATTGACATTAGAATATGATCCACACATTTCAAGCTTGTCAATTGAAACTGAATTTATTATTATTTAACTTGAAGTTATGCTGTCTTAATTGGTTAAACAGTTGCATCAGTTTCATGCTATACTCTTCCTGTGAATGACTGCAAATTAACAGGTCATCAATTAACACCTTCCAGGCCTTCAGTTTCTTGGTCTAGAGTTCTTTGGAATGGGTATACTACTCATGTTCAAAGCAGATGTGCTTGAGTGCTGTGTGTTCTAAAATAACTGGCCTTGGAATGCAGTAGGCATAAGAACCCTGTTAAAAGAAATATATATACAGGGGGAAAACCCCTGCATTCTCTTGTATGGAGTTGGAGTTCCACACCCTCTACCACTTATAGGTAACAACTCTGGCATTGCATTATGGCACAACACAAAAAGGTGAATAGTTTAATACTTGCTTTTACTCTAGCTCAGGCAGTCCTGATCTACACATGATGATGGTAAATCAAGTAGCACAGTTTTGAGCAAATGGAAAAATGATACAATGGAGGAATTCTGTTTGGAAGATCTTTGGTATTGAGGAAATACCAAATGGAAGTCAATGGAATCTTTGCCTTCCTATGTATTAAATGGGTCTATAGTATATGCTCGAAGAGACTTTTCTTCAAACATATAATCATCGACACCTTAAGAGCGAACGCTCTAAAACACGAACGCCCACGTCCTTGAATTCTTTCCTCAGGAAAAAATTCAGTTGGCCATTATTGGGAATTGCCCTTTTCCCCAATGTGGAGTGATCTCGGAGTTGGTACATTTAGTTAGGGGGGTCAGGGGGTGTGGGGGCAAAGCTCCCCACTTGATTAGGGTTTTGAAATTTGGGTTTTTTGTGTTCAGCCCTGTGAAATTTTTCCCAAGGAAAATTTTCATCAACGGCTTTAGCGCGTTTGCTCTTTAGGTGTTGATGATTATATGTTCAAAGAAAAGTTTCTTCAAGCATATAATATAGACCTGTATTAAATGAACACAATGTGAAGCTAATGTTTTGCATTCTTAAGAACACTTCTTCAACTGTAGGAAATAGGAACTGTTCACTTTTACTCAATCTGTTTAAATCTTGTGGATTAGCACAAATGTTAATCTTTCTTCCTAAACAGTGGTGATTACACATTCTGCTGCCAGTAATTACTTCATAACAAAGAGACATAGAGGAGCTCTCTGAACATGTAGCCCAGGCCGGTATGACCCTGAACTTGAGTAGCATCTTACCCTCACCAAGAATGATGCCACAATATGAAGACAAGATGATCAATTTCAACAATTGGCTTAAGTATTGGTGTCATTCAAAGGGGATCCAATGCCTGTCAGCAAGGGATGACATGCTCGACAGGCCACGATGCTTCACTAGGAACGGTTTGCACCTGTCACCCGTGGGCTTTCAGATATTGGCAAAGGCTCTTGCCACCCCCATAGTGCCTTTTTTAGGCAAGGCTCAAAAGACAAACCCACCTCCATAGGTATCACAAGGGATAAGAAACTAAGAGTAATGCTACTCAACGCCAGAAGTCTAAACCTCAAGATGCACGCACTCAAAACTCTGCTTAGCATGGAGAACATCGATATCTGTGCAGTAACAGAAACCTGGTTCAAGGCTCCCAAGAGCACCCCAGCACTACCAGGTTATACCTCATACCATACTTTTCGGCCCCAAAACTTGGACCGAACCACAAAAGGAGGGGGATTATCAATATTCATCAAAGATACCCACACCTGCAGGTTGGTGGCACAGCACGAAGCATCAGAGACTATCCATGTGCAACTAACAGTGGGTAAAACTGCCTTCCAGTTTATAGCCTGCTACAGACCACCCTCCCAAACCCAGGAACCCCACTCGGCCTTCCTGAGAACACTGGAAAATATGAAGGTCTCTCCAAACACCATTATATTGGGCGACTTCAACTACCCAAACATAGACTGGGAGCATTACTCTAGCTCCAACACCCTAGCCCAAAGGTTCCTAGAATTTATAAACTCAAATGCTATGGAACAACTTGTTACCACTCCCACAAGAAGGGAAAACATACTGGACCTGATCATCACCAACATGGGGGCTCTGTGCTCCAGACCAGAAGTGTATCCCTCACTGGTAAGATCAGACCATAAACTAAGCTCACTGGATATTCACATCCTGACCCCACCCCCTGCCCAGAAAACCACAGTGAAAAACTTCTCTAAAGCAAATTTCACACTCCTCAAAACCGAGGAGGAATCCTTCAAAGCCCCCGGGCCTGTGGAAAATACAGCCCAGACTGCAGAATCCTTTATAAACGCATTCTATGAACACCTTCAGGAATGCAGGTGTCCTGTCTGGCAGACCCCAGCCATAAACAAACTATACAATAGAAGGAGGAAGCTATTACATGATAGAGCAAAATCCCAAAAAGGGAAGGCATCTCTGATCAGTATTAGCAAAAACTATGGGCACTCATAAAGCCAGCTTTCAGAGAAAAATTGCACAGGACACTAAGGATAATCACGAGGCTTTCTTTAGTTATGTTAGGAACCTGGGTGGGAATTCCCAGATATGCTCAGAATTAGTCCAAAATGACAAAAAATACACCAAACCCACAGACATTGCCAACATCCCAGCTGACAGGTTCAGCACAAACTTCTCCCTCCCCCTCCCCACCAAAAGGGCAAATATCTATCCCAGCAGAGTGCTGCCCCCCTGACATCTCAGATACTCAGGTAAGAGCTGTCCTCTCCAAAGCAAAAAACACAGCATCAATGGGACCAGACGGTGTCCCAGGCTGCGTCATACATGAACTCCAAGAAGAGCTAAACCCAAACATAAAACTACTGTTCAATCTCTGCCTTACTACAGGATATGTACCCAAAGAGTGGCGTACAGCAACAGTGGTCCCTCTCCACAAAGGTGGTGCCTCAATGGATCCTGGAAACTATCGCCCCATAAGCCTGACTAGCTTGGTCTGCAAAGCTATGGAAAGGATCATCATGGACCTCATAAATAAAGATATTGGAGACCTACAGACATTGGATCCTGCCCAGTTTGGCTTTGTTAAGGGCAGATTTTGCCTCTTAAACCTGGTCAATTTCTTTGAAACAGTCACCAAGGCCATTGACGAGGGGAAGGTGGTCCACACAGCCTACCTGGACCTCGCAAAAGCCTTCGATACAATACCCCACTCGGGCATTATAGATAAGCTCACCAGCTTAAATATAAACCCCTATGTCACTAGATGGGTTGCAAACTGGCTCAAGGACAGAACCCACATGGTTAGAATTTCTGGAGCCATGTCAGACTCCAAACCAGTTACAAGTGGCGTCCCACAAGGCTCAGTCCTGGGACCTCTCTTGTTCAGTATATATTTCTCGGAGGTACAGGCCAACACGGAAGGACTGTGGCTGACCAAGTTCGCAGATGACTGCAAACTAGGTGCCATAATAGACTCTCCAGCTGACACAAGCATCCTACAAAAGGGCCTCATAGAAACAGACAACTGGTGCCAGAGCTAAATGCCAAAAAGTGTATAGTCATCCCCTTTGGCAAAAACAAAGTGCCCACAAATTACCACATAGGTGGTAATCCATTAAGTACGGAATAAGTAATTAGGGACCTGGGGACCCAAGTTGATAGCAATCTCTCATTTGAAAACCACGTGGCCAAAGTGGTTAGAAAAACATTTTATATAGCCCACCTAATCATGAAGGGATTTACATCTAGATCAGGGGAGGTCATCGTGCCTCTTTACTCATCCCTCATCAGGCCCATAATTGAGTACAATGCCCCTTTTGGGATGTACCTTACCAGACACCTGCAGCAACTGGAAAGACCCCAAAAGTACCTCATCAAGAGGATCAAAGGGCTCAAACAGATGCCATATGCTGCCTGGTTAAAGAAACTCCAGCTCTACTCAATGGCATACCACCTGCTCAGAGGCGATCTGTGCCTGACGTATAAAGCCATGTCCAACCGGGAATTAATGGACATGCTGCACCTCAGAAAATCCAAATCCCATCGAGCTACGCGCTCGAGAGACTTGAACCTCAGCACTGAAATAAATAGGACATGCTGGAGGGACAGATTCATAACCCAGAGGCTCCCTTCACTCTGGAATAAAATCCCAGTCAAGGTTAGGCAGAGTCCCTCACTGACTCTCGTCAAGAGGAATCTTGATGAGTGGATGGGAGATTGTAGGTTTACCCCGGGTATCACTTCTGAGTCACTGTTAGACAAAGGCATAGTATACTAACCTTGAAAAAGGGCGTAGCAAAATTCACTTAAAATGGGTGGCGAAAGCCAAACACACTCTGGCTAGGCTTATAAATGCCCTAGGGCAGATAGCCTAGTATGACCCTATGAACCTATGACCCTATAACAATACCTATGATCTCCATTATCTTAAGTTCCTGGATAGTTTTCTAGTAGCATTGTCACTGGCATTGTCTCAGACTTTAACTGCATGTGCATTCTCCTGGTTAGCTTCCTAAATTTGTGAACAAATCAACTAAGTCATGCAGGAAATTAGAGTAGCCAAGCATATACCATGTATTCCATGATATATATACATTGAAAGACAGTATATTATGTGTACAAAGTTGTACAAGCAGTTAATTTTTCATAAGGTATTATTGTTTATGGTTATATATTTTGTTAAGTGGATTACATTTTTTTCCAGAGTGCCTAGTTGGTAAAAGTGATTTTTTTTTGTTTAAGTCTGCCATTTCAATAGTTTCCTATTTTTGGGGTGTGTGCATAATGGAAGTTGGTGTATAAATGCAAAACCGCTGGCTATAACCTGATAGAGACTGATGCAGACTATCATCATTATGTTGCTGCATAGTATCTGAAATTCCTCTCTGACTAATAATCTGTAAACATTAAAGCTTTTCTTTTCTACCAAGAATTAGTTTCACAATTCCTATTTCACAAGGGCGATACGACCAAAATTATTTGGAGACTTAATTCCCACTCTCTGATGAAAAGGAATCTGTGCTTCAAATCTTTGTACTAACATGTCAAGAGTTTGTGACTTAAGGGTGAGAACTGGTGACCAGAATAATTTATCAAAATGCACTCATCTCTCTCTTCAGAGACATCTAACTCCAACTGTCTAAAACAATTTTCTGACAAAATATACTGTGCACCTTTATCTGGTTAGAAATTTGCATTATCTCAATTAATTCTCAGTATTTCTTTCCAGCAGTCTGCTTGCACTCTTGTTTCCCTACTTCAGATGCATTTACAGATTTCATAGAATCAAGTTTTTTATTTCAGCTGGACACACAAACACTTCATTTTCATATTGATGTTAAAAATGTAAATTTTCCTGAGTATGTTTTTCCATTTTACACATTTCAGAAAAATGTCCTTGTCTAGCACAGCTTCTGTAATACTGAACATGTTTAGGTCAGGTGTCATGTGATACTTTATAGTGACAGGTGCCAAAAGTTTGAACTTTAATTGTAAAATCAGCTTGTTTTCTGGACTTCATCTTTGACATACTACTTTGGCCCCTGGCTTTCTTTTTCATATCCATTAGTTTACAGTGCAACTTGCCTGTATTCTTCATGTTTGCATTATTTGGTTCACATTTAATCTTACACATCTCCTTTTCATCACTTATTTTTTTATCTCTACAAGCAACTTCACTTGCTCTGCACACATCCAGAGCTTAGGCCTGCTTCTCCTAATAGTCTACCTCTCATTTCGCTGTTTCTTATAACTTATTCTGTCTCTTACATCACAAAACCAAGGACAGGGCAAAGGGGGCAAATGTTCCAGATGCATGCAATTAGGGGGTACAATCAGTGGGTTTTGAACAGAGCAAAAATTATACCTTAGAATAATTTTTCTAAACTTGGGTCTTTTGTTCAGCTCCTCGGGTTTAGTTGAGGAGGTTTTAATTAGGGGTATTGCCCAAATCATTAATCAACCTAGCTACAGCTCTAGTTTCTAATTAAAGAACAATGTAACTCTCAAAAATCATAGTCTGTAGCTCTGTTCTATAGCTCAGTAGAATACGTGTATGTAGCCTCTCTCCTATCTTGTGCTCTTGTAAAGAGCAAACATCTGGTAAATGATAAATTATTTCCGATTTGTCAATAATTACTGAATTGTTCTTAGTGTCATAGTTTTGCCTTTTTCCTCATTATGGAAAGTAAGAGTAGAAGGGTTTTTTTGGTTCTTTCCAGTAACATGCAGGAATGCACTACACAGCAATGTTTAACGGGTCCATTTATACTTACATCAGGAACAAACCATATTTCTAAATCCAAGTCTTTCAATTTTCTGCCAAAGCTTATGCCAGTGAAATAATTCCAGGGATATAAATGAGCCATGTGGGTGTAATACTCATAAAAAAGTCTATATAGTTACTATATATAATATATTTAGTGAACAAGTGATAAATATTATAAAGTATTATTGTTTTTTTTTAATTAAACTTTAACTAATTTGTAAACACATTATGTGATACCCCTTTAGTCTCCTTTAAGAGGGGACATAGTATTAAAGATATAATTGTTCACAATAAATTCACTACACCTGGGAACAGTTTACTTAAAGAACTTAGATATATGGGAACTTTTACTTGCAATGGTTGTGCTAGTTGTAAATATATTGTTAAAACATTAGATAAAATTAATGGTATACGTTTTAGATCCAATGGGAGATATTGTTGCAACACAGAAGGAATAGTTTATGTATTGAAATATTCTTGTGATTTGTTTTATATAGGGGAAAGCAAGAGGGCTTTCAAGCATAGACCACAGGAAAATGTTAGGAATGTTAATAATGTTAGACTTGAAAGCCCTCTTGCTATGCATTTTAAGTTACATTATACTAGTGATCCAGGAGAACTTAAGGATACTATTTTGGAGCAAATACCCCCTATGATAAATGTTTGGATATCAAGAAAAAAAAATATTCTATAAAGAAACTTTTTTTATTTTAAAATATGGAAACCTGACCCCTGCTGGACATAATACAGATTGCAATTGGAAGTTTTTAATTTAATTATTTAATTGTGTAGTTGGTATTATCAGGTGTTTTTAGGAATACAATTTAAGGTGTATGGTTATTTAATGCTTTTTACTCCTTGAAGAATGTTAAGTCGAGTTACTGGTGTTTTTGGATTTGTGCTATTTGCACTATTTTATAAAATAAATACTTCTTGTTGGATTTACTGGCTTTTCTTGTGTCATCTAATTGGTTTTTGCTCTTCTGCAATTGTGGTGCTGTCAACCATACAGCTGAGCCATGTTTTCACCATACTGTCAATTAAAATTAAACTTCTGTAGTTTTAGACAAAGAAACTTTTGAAAAGATAATTTATTTCTCCATTTCGGCCATTGCATTTCTTTAGTTCTGGCAGACATTTCACCACTTTCTGATACCATGTCGTATCAGCAGGCTTAACAAATAACACACAGGAGGATTTGGTGTAACATTCACTAGGTCTGTATTTCAAATTATTTTTGGAAGAACTGTGTACTACATACTATATAGACTGCTCTACCAAGCTCATTAGCCTAAATATCTGAATATTAGCTTTACATTTTCTCACATTCACTGAACTAATCTTCTGTTTGTCTATGACAATCTGTTTTAACAAATCTCATGAATATGGTTGATGTAACAAAATCTGCTTGGCAATATTAATATGCAGAATGACCATGAAAAGGTGTCTGACAGAACTTCATTACCAGTCTCTCAACTTTACTGAAATGTTTGCAATAAAATGCACACAGATTGTATGTTTATAGATAGATTTTTTTAGCTTATTAGTCACCTGTTAGGAGCCCTTTGAATCTCTAAATGTAAACATAAGCTTATCAATGATTTATCAAAAAGGCAGTTTTCTGAGGAAATGTTTACAACCACCCTCCATCAGTAAACATACTAAATCATAGATCACTGTTTTCCAGAGTTAAATTATATTTAGTGAACCCTGTTTTTTCTAGAATTTCTGGGGAATCAATGATATGTGATTTGAGTCAACATGATGTGATTAATTTCACTATAGTGGAATACCATTGCAGTATGATGTATGTTTTTCTTTTAATAATCATGTAATTGTACAACCTTAAGAATGGCAATACCAATACATCATTTTTTTGCATACGGCTTTATTAGCTTTTCCATGAGAGCACAGATGGTACAGTCTGGATACTGATAAGCAGAAATGGCAGCAGAGGCATGCAAAACTTCTAAAGCCATCACAGTTCAAGTAGCTCCTCACAAATGCATAAAACTGTTCCTCCAAAGCAGGTTGCACTCTGGTGCCAAATTGAAGAAAAGCAATGAAAGAATATATTCTGACAGTGAATAGCACTGCAGTAACAGGGCTCATGCCAGCCTTCTCCTATATGGTTTCCTTCTTGTACAATTGCATTGGCACATGGAGGAAATAAATAATATACACCGCAATTCACAGACAAGGAATGTCATATATTACTATACTGCAAATAAATATTTACAACAGTTTTACTGTACAGCACTAGATAATGCCCAACACATTTTTTATATTCAAATAGCACGCATATTACTTGGAGCAGGGATTGTCAGACACAGACATTTATTCTTTACATTTTAGCTGAATAATGGTAAATTGTACTAATGTTTATTTGCTTATTTTTAATTGTTTCTTTTTTTTGGTTATTAGAGACATCCATCAAGTCAGTTAATAGTGGCAACTGTTTCAGCCAATCTTGAACGTTGCAATATTAACTAAAAGAAGAAAAAGGAAAAATCCTCCATATGCCACCACCAAATATTATGGGAAGTCTATACAGTCCATATCAAAATAATGGAAAAATAATAGTAAAAGTCATTCAGATTTAAGTACGATATGATTCTATGACACTGTGCTGTGGTAGTCTATGTGTGTATAAGTGTGTGCGTGTGTGTGTGTGTGTGTGTGTATGCGTGTGCGTCTGCAAAGCATCATGAAATGCATAAACGTGTCACAAAACAACTCTATAAAAATTCCTTCATGGCAGTTCACACATACTTCCCATAATGCTCTGCACTTTTATGGAAAACATTTGCATTTATGTAAAATCAGGCTTCATTGCCACATGTCTACTGCATAACCCCTGTATCAGTGCTTTTGTACTGAGGTTCTTTTTCTTTAGAAGGAAGAAGCTGCATAGTATTCTTTTTTTCCTTAAGTGCCTCACATAATGTAGCTGATACATATCTCTCTCTGAGGTGAAGGTGGAATCCCAAACATATGTTATTTTAGGGTGAAGCTGGAGCCCCAATGATGTGTTTTGCTAGTACCAGTGAACTTAAGGTTAGCGTGGGTATGGATTATGCATGACAGGATACTGGAAGTAATGCAAATATTCTCACATACATGAGAAATTGTTGATCTTGGTTAGTATAAACTTCTGCAAGTGTAACAAAACTGTTATTGCAAAATCACAACTAAAATATCTGTGTTCCAAGTACGTATTAGTTTAACAGCACTATGACACTAGGGCTCACGTCCTTTCCACAAATAACTTTGTACGTTTCTGCAAACATCTTAAACTAGGAGTGTCCATGACATGTTACAGAGTGAATTTAATAAAACAAGATTAGAGACCAGATTCAGTTTCATTTAGTAATATACATTAAATATCGGACATCCTCATAGTTTGTGTTATTGCTGGATAAAAGGGTCTGGTACAACTTACACTAGAATCACATAAACAGGCACATGTTGCAAATGTACTCAACTTTAAAAGCTGCAATTCTAACATTTGGTTACACTGGATTTTCCTTATACAATACTACTGACTTCACTATAAACATTTTGCATCTAGTCAGTTGCAGCAAGGGCTTTTGTGAATCTTTAGTATCACAGTTTTAAACGCCCCATGAATAAATTTATGTCTAACAGGAGGTGAAATAATCCTGGACTGCTTTTTTACCCATACTAAGGAAATACTAAACTGATGGCAACATTTGGTACTATTTTTGGCATAAAAATGAAAATATATACTACAACGTTTTACTTCTGCATGCTTGGCGTTACAGTAGGCAACAAATTATTATAAGCATAATGCATCAGTGATCCTGATAGCAGTTTCTGTTATTTGAACATTTTCCAAATTATAACAGTAGTTGCAGACAATTCAAGAAATACCTAGAGGTTGTGAATCACTTTGTATCTGTGGAATTGTTTTGTCCTGAAATCCTAAACAACGGCAGTGTATAGAAATAGTTTGAGCACAAACTGCATGGCTATTGTCATTTGCTTCTACTGCTATACGGTACATAAACAACTTAAAGCACACTTCCACTGTTACATCTGTTACATTACATAGGAAGTTTTTTAGTCAAGAATGAATAGGGTAAGGAAGTTACAACCAAAGGCAAGTCACTGATTCTGGCTTTTGTTACCAAGCTACAGGTATGGACTGCAAAATTAGTCTTTTTATGTGTGTAGCTTTACATGTTAGTTAGAAAGTCTGACCTGGGATTACATTTCTGAGCTTGACAAAAATAAAAAAATGCATTGACAGCTATCTGAAGATTGATATTCAAATATAACTGAATAGGTTTTAAAGGAAATGGCTGCAAAGTGAATCAAAAAGACTGACTGAATATGAATATTATTTTTGCCAGAAGCATTAAAAAGGAAGCTACATGTTATCATTTGAACATGAACTGAGAGGTCAAAGCACAAAATAAAACACATTTTTTGGCCACCTTAATGTAATTATATGGGAACAAAGGGTAACAAAACCACAGAATGCCTCTCCACAGACCAGTTTTGGTTTACAATAAATTTAAAGATAAAAAATCACTTATAGCATTGTACGGATATTAATACAGCAGACAACATCAAGACATGAAGCACAAACATTTTATTTTCAGGTTTTTAAGTGTAGTTGTTCTTTCTCTACTTTCGGGTCACACTCTAGGACAATAACTATTGATGGAATTAATTAAACTGTTTCCCCCTCTGGTATGCTCAGTACACTGACTGGACAGTAGTTTGTGAGCAATTTGTTTTTGTGTTTTATATTTTATGACAGCAAGTTTGAGGTTAGCCTTAGAGGTGGGGGTTATAATCAAATTTGTGCTTTTGAGAAAGAGAAGCTGAAATCAGAATTCAAAATGGACAAGAAGGCAGAATCCAGGTCAGCAATCTAAAGGTAATGAATGGGGAAGTACAAGAGAACCATCCCCTAGCATGTTACTTTATGATTTATTTTCTGATGCATGACTGGAAAATATCAGGAAAGCTGTCGAGTACTGGCTGGTGACAACCATAGACGGATTCATATCAGTTGATTCTAGTAAGAAAGATGGACAGGTGTGACTGCCTATGTCAGAAAGCACTGATAAGAGAAATATTTAGATCAATTATTTACTTCCGTTTTTATTAACTTGGAAAGTGGGCTGGTCTGGAAATACTTTTAACCCACAAACACTGCATAAATACCAAGGACTGGTGCTGTTTACACTCTTATATGGCACTGAGCTATGGCCAAAAACAGCATCGGCCATGAGAAAGCTTGATGCTGCTCATCATAAATGGTTAAGATGTATTCTGGGAATATCATGGAATGACAAAATAAAAAATGAGAGTGTTAGAGAACGAACACAAGAACAAAAACTTGAAAATATCATTATATAATCTTTGGTTTGCTCATGTTAACTGCATGGACACTAGTGGAATTCATATACAATCCCTTAACTGGGAACTAGCTGGATACAAGAGAAGACCAGGCAGACCTCAACAAAACTGAAAGGAGTTGTAACAAACTTGGGAAGAAGCTGAAGAAGCAGCAGCTGATAGGACACAGTAGAATCAACTTGTGGCGTAACTCATCATTGATGCAGGGTGAACCGAAGACCGAAGGTAATAGAGATGGAGACATTTAAAAGAAATGTGACATAATTCCAGAAGGCAATGGGCATTATAGAGTTAATACAATGCATAATTAGTAATTTGGCAATTTATATTAATGAAAACATGGAAAGGAATACATAACGGGAAGAAATACATAACATGATTAAAGCACAACATATCAATAGCACAACAAATATATATATATATATATATATATATATATATATATATATATATATATATATGTATATGGGTTCCATTTAGATGCTCAAAAGTCCTTTTACACAAATACAAAAAGAGTGACATGTATTGCGCAAACCAAGAAAATGCCTAATGTCCAAAACCGCGAAATTCGAAATGTTGAAGTGTCATGGTTGGCCCATCTCCGGTATAGCTCCGTAAGGTAAGTGTGCAATAGTTACGGACCTTAGGGTTAGGGTGCAGGTTAAGGTAAGTGCATAGATAATAATGTATGTAAGGTTTAGTGTAGGGTTAGAATTAGGGTTTTGTTAAATGTATGTGTGTGGATTATTTATTTTGTTTTGGTATATCTCTGTAGGGTAAGTGTGCGATAGTTACGGACCTTAGGGTTAGGGTGAGGGTTAAGGTAAGTGTATAGATAATAATGTATGTAAGGTTAAGTGTAGGGTTAGAAGTAGGGTTTTGGTGCTTTACTTCAGGGTTAGAAGTAGGGTTTTGGTTAGTGTATGTTTGTGGTTTATTTATTTTGTTTGGGTAGGCAGTATGTAGTGGGAGGTGGAGTTGGCCGACTATGGGGAATCGAATTTTTGAATTTTGCAGTTTAGTGCATTCGGCATATTCGCTGTTCGCGCAATACGTGTCAGTGTTTTCGTATTCGCTTAACAGGATTTTCGCTAATATAATATAGACCATATATATATAAACACTAAAGATTTCAGTAATCAGTTAATTTGGTGGAATGTTATATAACATGGATATATGGCATACAGTTCAGTTTTTGCTTTGCTATATCCATTTCCCTGTGTTTGCTCAGTGACACCTCTGAGGTTCAGCATACAATGGATATTGCACAGGTCTGCTGCAAGTAAAGTGAGCCCATAGACATCCCCCAAGGCAAATCCTTCCTTTGTCTCTCTCTGGTATACAGTGAACAGCTTGGCTGCAGTATTCCTTCCTGCAGATGTACACCTCCCATCCCGGGGTGGTCAAGCAGGCAAAGTCCCTTCATTTATCTCCTACCCTCAGTGCCAAGACTGCTAACTGATGCTGAGGTCACCTGTGTCACAGTCAGGGTCCCATCTTTCTGTGTTTTCTCATGTATAGTTTACAGGTTATACAGAATAACTGTCAATTTCTCAAACATTCCTACTTCCACCAGCCCACAGGAAACAGGTTTGATTCTATCGTACTAGACAATGATTTATTTATGCAAGAAAAACAGATATAGTAGTACATGAAAAAAAAAAAAGACAAAAAGTAGCATTGATCATTGAAATTTCTACACCCAGTGACTATAGTGTCTTACGTACAGAGAGACACAGAGTCATAAAATACCAGGATTTTCAGGCAGAAATTAGGGAAATGTGGGAGAAGGATACCCAGGCAGTTCCAATAACAGTAGGAGCAACGGGTCTTATAAAAAATAATTTACAATCGTACTTAGATATGCTACCATTACACGTAAATCCATAAGAATTGCAGGAGTCATTACTGGGCACATTGCAGGTGCTGCAATGAGCACTTCTGGCTAACATCAAAGACTGAAACAATATTAATCATACTTTGAATTAGGAATGGGGTCTATCCCCATCATGGGATTAGAAACCCAGAAGACTTGGAGAAATTAAAAAAAGAGACTAGATGACTACAGAACCTCTCACTGTGCGAAAGTGTTGCCAGCAAAGTGGTTGCATTTAAAGAATAGGCTGATGTCAGTGGTGAGAACGGTGGTGGAGTCACTCATAAAATAAAGGATTATGAAGTATTCACATAATGAAATAAAGGGCAACTACGCAACATTTTTTCAAAACTGATTTTACTTACTAAGTTAAGCAGTAGTTTGTCTCTGGTAGCGGATGTGCTCCACTATGACTGCATGAAGACAACACTGCTTTGAAATGGAAACTAGGCAACTTAAACAGAAGTCACAGAGTAGCAACCTGGAAAGAAACTAGCTAAGTGACAGGCTATGGACTGTAGCAATGAAGAGCATGTGAAGGACACTTGGCCCATACTATTTCTTAGAGTGGAGCACAGAGAATGGATGGAGGAGCAGTTGGGAAGGACAAGTGCATGGGGTTAACTGCACTTGGGTAAAACTGAAAAGTCATGGATAGGGGTAATCTGTAGATGACCTAAGGCTCAGGCATATACCAAAGCCATTCTAGCCATGGGCAATTATAATTGGGAAAACTAGGTCATGAATGGCTAGGCTTAAAAGGCTCTGGGGCTGTTAGCCTAGTAACCTGCTATGATACTATGATGTCTTTTGCCAGCACATCCATATTTTCATATAGGTTCATAGGTTCATAGATTAGTCCTAGGCTAACTGCCCTTGCGAGCCATTTTAAGCCTAGCCAATTATCCCTTGTGAGACTCAAACCCTGAACCTTGTGTTTATAAGGCAAACAACTTAACCATTAGGCCACCCTCCCTCTATGATTCTGATGCTGTGCATGCCCATTTCAATGTGTATGTAGTGACACTGAATGTGTTCAAGAACAGAAATCCTGGTTAATTTCCAGGAATGTGAAATATAAACCTGGGTACATGACTGGTACAATGGAAATCATCTGTGGTCAAGGGTTGGATTTACTGAAGAAACTGCAGCATTACAGAAAAAAGGGAGCAACATCTGGCCTGTCAGAGCCTACCACAGGAAATTCATTCATAGTTAGCAGGAAGGGAAGAAACTATGGTCAGTCAGGTCAACAAGAGAGCATGGAATGGTAGCTGTAGATGCTAGTGGGTGTGTAGGTGTGTGGGAACTACCATAAGGAGGACACTGGTATTAACGTACTGTAGGTTACCAATGCAGTCAAGTTGGATACTGCTCTCGCTCTCCAATTCCAAGTCTCAAGGAGGCCATAAAATGGATGCTAGTCAGTTACAAGCAAATAATGCAGGGCAGAAACTGTACCTGAAGGTTCTTCCAGGCAAAAATAACAATTTCCAACAGCACCCCCTGTTCACTGCTGTTGGATGTCTTACACGTCTAACTTATAATGAGGACTTGTCTTTCCTAGGTCTCTTTTTACCTGCATACATTCATTTTAATTTCAAAACAAAACAAGAGAAGCACTACTGCCTTTATGTAAAAAGTCAAAAAGGTTACAGCATGAACCCAATATTTAGAAAAGTATAAAAAAACTTGTACATTTGTCGTACTATGATAATTTAAATCACTTCACACAAGATTTTCAATTTCTGCATAACTGAATAAAATGGTGTGTTAGAGTGCAGCCCCTTTGCAAAGCTATATTAAAGATTATTTCTATTTTAAAGACATTATTAAGAGCACTGTTGAAGATACAGACGTGTAGTGAAGAAAATGTCATTGACTGTCAGCAACAGTGACTTAAAAGGTAGCATACTTGCAAGGCAAATACAGTATAAAACAGAGCACACTCTCTATACTAGATCAATTGTAGCACCTTAGCATAAATGCTTTTAAAGGAAGAACACTTGCTTTTGATGCCGGAAGGTCAGAAGGCTGTGGGTTTTATTTCCATTCCACGTGCTTTTTTTCATTTCTTTTACTGGTGTTATAGTGTAGCACCTCGGATGTGCAGTATTTCTCAGCATGTTGACATTTAGATGAGACCTTAAACTGAGATCCCATCGGCTTGAGTTGGTGGTAGCTTCGGTGAATACGAATGACCCCATATCACTTAATAAAAGGAATAGAGAAACTTCCTGGAGCACTATCCAAATTTTCCCTTGACAGTATGCGTACTACTTTAGGTGTCTCCTGAAAATAGGTCATAGGCCTAATGGAACTAATTAGGTTAAAAGAAGTAATAATGAAAATAAAAAAATGGGTGCCAGTTTAATAGCCATATTTACGTGTGATGTAATGAAATGCAGAGGGTGTCAAACCTTACATACATCCTTTATCAAAGCTGGGGAAACCTAACTGAATTGTTGTCCGTCTATAGCAAGTGTTGGTTTTCCTGGTCTATAACTCCATCTGCAATGACTTCTTCAGTTGGTTGAGGTTCTCACTTTTAGATTTTTTTTTAGGCTAAAACCTCACTCAGACTGGAAAGTGTGTGTGTGTGTGTGTGTGTGTGTGTGTGTGTGTGTGTGTGTGTGTGTGTGTGTGTGTGTGTGTGTGTGTGTATTTCAGAAGTGGAACATTACAAAATCTCCTGTTTTAAGTACTTATTTGATCTCATGAAGAAGTGAGACATGCAACACACAGTAGAGAATAACCAGTGTAATTTCTGAATGCGAATTGAAAATCATGTTCTCACTATGAGAATGTCATGACTTTGCTATATATTTCCATATATCCCTTGCAGTCTTCATATTAAGAAGTGCCATGTTTAGCCTTAGAAAATCCATTGGTTTGACTTCATATTCCTTTTACTACAACTTCACCAGTGAAAGCTACTTTGGATAAAATAAAGTAATAATAAAAGAGAGAAATACATGCACACACACAAAATTCCCCAGGACATACAGAAAAAGATTTACAAGCAAAATGGAGCAACTGCAAGTTAAATTCCAAGAGACAGAGAAGGTGAGCAGTAAGTGCTAAGTACTGTTACTGGGCAATACCAAAAGATGAACTCGACATATATATCCAAGACAAAACGAGTACAAGCACAGGTTAGATCCTGAAGAGGTAAGCATAAAACAAGGAGGCATAAACACAAGCTCACAAAAGGGAAAAGAAAGGAGAGTGGGTATAAGACTATGTCTTGGCAGTCAACATTTTGGCTTTTCCATGTCTTATTTCCTCACAGTTTGTTATTATTATAAAGTTATTTTTTTAACAAGAGGTGAGAGAGATGGGAATATACAGGTGGCAGTCTTAAGGAGGTCAACAGCAGCAACAAAGAAGAGCATGATAAGAGAAACAGAAGTTAGGTGGCCATAGACAAAGCATCATGCCAGCAGTGGTCATCATAACAAGAATGCGTAGATGCAAGGACCAGCTATGTGAAGCATCAAAGGTGGATGTGCATCTACACAGAGGGTCTCGTTTCAATGGTGGTACAGTTAAGCAGCCTGCAATCAACACCATTGTCTCTGACAGACTTGTGTAACTGACATCCTTCATTGTAAAACTGCACTTAAACCAACAGCAAGTCTTTTAGAATCTGGCCCAAGACGCCTACTACAAGACAAGCTAGCATGCATCTCTGACAAGCCTCTTCAGGGTCCTGCGTGCGCTGTACTGCCATCAGGCTGCCAGCATATTATTGTCTAGCATGGACAACTGTATATCATGCTAGGGAAACAGGTACTCTGAGATGTCACTTTAAGAGGAATACGAAAGTTAGAAGCAAACCACTGGAGCTACTATAGGTGACAGGTGTCAAGAGTAAATGTAGTGGGGCACCCCCCACATCGTGCTGCTTTCTCCAGCTTGTCTGTGGTTTCACCACAAGACTATGCATAAAATAAGGGTTCAAGACAGAGTCTTTCTTTGTCTACACCTATTCTGGCATTACCAAATTATCCTCAACTTGTACAATCAAATATTGAAGTTCTTCTGACACAAGTTTTGGAGGCAGAAATGGGAGGAATGTGAGCTGTGGTGGTAGTAAGCCTGCAATACCCCCAAAAGCAGCAGTAAGAAAACTTTATAGTAAGAGATGTGTACTCCTATTTAAAACTGTTTATCTATTTGCAGTTGAGGTCAGTAGCAGCTATGACCAACTATAAGAACTCCCATGTCGAGTGTCAAGGGGAAAGAGTAGCAAACAATGATGCAGTAAAGAAGCCATTATTCAAAACATAATCCCATAGTTTATGCCCAGAAGAAATTATGAAAATGTTGCATGATCTGATTCCTTGGTCATGACGTAGGAGAAACGATTTAAGAAGCAGGCAGCACAAATTTATGCTTAGCAGGACTGATACACAGCACAGATAATAAAACATCCTACTGTCATATGTCTTAATGCTTACTTATATTTATTAACAAATAAAGTATGCTTTATAGGGGGGGTTCCTTACATTTGCAGGCACAACAGTTAAAGTCAGGTACACCTGAGCTTGCCTTTTATTCTGCGAAACTTTGTCATTCACCTTTCTGGTCTGACATAATGCTGTTCTTCACTTTGGGCATGTAATAAGGATTATAGTGGTATAATGGCATTTTTCTCAGGAGCTGTCTAATACAGCAGGCAGATCTAATTACATCATCATTGAATAGCAAACTTCCTGTTGTCTTATCATTATTAATTAATCTATTTACATTTTGGAGATTGGGATATCCATATGGGCCATACTCAAGTCTATGATTGTCTGCAACACTCTGTTGGAAGCCCCCCATGCCATGGTGTTCTGGTCATTTCATGTCTACCAGACATACCTTTCAATCTGTAGATACTGAAAATAGCAACAAAGGCCATTGAAAAGTAGGGACAATCAGCTAAAAATCTGGACATCTAATTTGCATAAAACTGAAAACCAAATAGCATGTAACTCTTTCTACTTTGAATAAATAATTATCCAGGGGTATAGGGGCAAACAAATAAATTCAGAACATATGCAGAAACATGTTGATGAATGCATTTGTCGATGTAAATGCATCAACACTGGAGACATTGATGTTTTATCGCTTCAAGGATTGCCACAATAGCCTATACATACATATATGTAATGTATATGTGAACATGTAAACATATATTTGTGTGTGAGCATGTGTGAGTAAATGTGTATGTGTGTGTGTGTCTGTGTGTGTGTGTGTGTGTGTGTATATATATATATATATATATATATATATATATATATATATATATATATATATATATATATATATATATACACATACATTTGCAGGTTAGTTCATACTGAAATGGGAATAATTTTCTGATGTAACTGATTCTGGTTTCAGTCAGCTTTATTAGAGTACTGTGTTAGTATTTTAGCTGGGAAATGAGGTATTGTGAGAGGCAAGTGGTTATTTATGTGTGTGTTTTTTGTGTTAAAGTCATGTACAGTATGTTGTGTGTGTTGATGAGGTTAATGTACGTCTATGTGTGTGAAGCTGTGTGATGATGTGATGATCGTGTGTGCATGCTCGGATGTGTCTGAGCAGTTTGTAAATTAGTGCAAGATCATTACACGGTTGAGTTAAGAAGGTTTCTCCTTTCCCTCACTGCTGTGAGATTTTGGAGTTAGCGTACAGGAATGAGAGTAGGTAGGAAAAATGTTATTATACGATAAAACACTGCATCATTTAAAGCAGCCAGCTAATTGTGATGTAGGATTATGCAGACATACACCTGTCACATGTACTTGAAGAATTATTTTGATTTTGCTAAGTTCAATATGTTACTAAGCTTCTAACTGCCACTAGGCAGTATCAATCCAATCATTGTGGGTAGTTTTTAAGTGACTACCACTGTGCAGAGTTACAAATGTATTTTATTCCCTAAAGAAAGAACTATGCAACTGTACATGTATAACTGTATATATTCTTTTGATTTTAGACTATGTGAAGACAGGACACAAGCCACAAAAGTATGTACCGCAGGACACTCCCTGTTTCTTAGTAGGCCTAATATAGCCATAAGAGGACTCAAGACACCAAAATGGTGCGGTAGAGTAAGAAGAGGGTTTCATTTTTTCTTTCTCATTTTTTCACTGTAATAGGAACTTAAATTCATATATAAATTACCTCACTATGTTTAATGATATTTACAATTTAGCAATTCACTCCAGCAAAGACTAAAAGAGTAAACAAAAAGCAAAATGGATTAAAAATATCTTATTGTGACTCTGCCTACACAGCAATACCTTACAATATCAAACTGCATATTTAATTAAACGGTGTCACATCTAAATCTTACAATACGAGTTTTAAACTGTTTTATCATTGTAAAAAGGCGAATGTTTTATAACAGGCATGTGATAAGAGATCTATTATTATGGTGCTGTTTATAAATTACTTTTATAAATATATACATATATAACTTCAGTGCTTTTTCAGATACTAGTTCATTGATGTGACAGATCGGCTGTTACGCCATCTGATTATGAAACGGTCATGAGGCTAGTGCACAGATCGGCTGTTACGCCATCTGATTATGAAACGGTCATGAGGCTAATGCATACTGAACTTATGTAAAGCCATCGTGGAATCTAGCTGCTGAAAAATAAGCTTACTGACAATTGTTTTCTCTGCGATTTTCAGGGCTGCGGGTGAGGGCATGATACTGAAGAAGTCAGGACAGAGGCACCTAAAGTAACTCTTCAGCTTTGTATTGTGTGGAAGTTCAGGATAAGAATGACTGAAAATAAACGGCAAAACAAGCACGGTCAAGCACTCATACCCAGTGACCATCAGTCACTGTGGTAGGAGCAGCAAACATGGCAGGGAATGATGAGACAAACGTTATCAAAAACCTCTGGTACACTTGGTACATCCTACACCTTCCCTGAAATGCCATTGTGGGTAAAGATTCCTTTAAAACGACATGTTACACTGGTCGTAAGATGCTCAACCATTAGAAATCCTGAACACAAGCCATAACGGATGCTAGCCTTTCCCTGCTTTGTGTATCCCATTATGAGATGATTCCAGTGAAATAGATTTCTGTCAGTCATTCATGATTCTGTTTTCTCCTTCTTTTTGCTCTTTTTCAGGAATGATGGGGTGCGGAATTTTTTCTTTTTCTTTGAAGGTGATTTGGATGGGGAACCTTCTGGGGAAATAGGGCTACTGAGGGACTCTGTTTTGTCCTTGACTGTTTCAGCTTCAGTCTCTGTGATAGTTGTCATCTGACTCATTCTTTTGGTTAACTCTTCCTCTGTAACTGTGTTCTCTTCCTCCTTCCCGTTAACTTCCGGTACTGTTGGCAATGAACCCTCTTGTAAGATGCTAGCATCAAATGGCCCCTTATTAGCTTCAGTCTTCACAGAGTCTTGATAAGAAAAAGGAAAAAAAAAACATGAAAATGTATGAAAGTTAACATATTTGAAAATCTTAAGCAGAATGTACGCACCTATACAAGTTTTAGCAAATCAAATCTGCATATCTTTTTCTGCAGAACAAAGACAATAACAAACTGGATATGAAGTCTTATTAAATATCCTCTGGTAATTTATTGGCAGCAAAAAGCCAAGAAGCTCTGCCTTAACTAATAAAATTAGATATTAATTTACACCTGTACATATGAACAGTAACAGATAACTAACAGATTATATTCAAAGGTTTTTGACAATGAAGCAAACTGAAATGCTTGAACGATGTTGCTAATATTTTTTTTTTTACTTATAGATGTGGATTTATGGTAGTATCAGGACATGTGTGGACCACCAACGAAGTATGATGAGGCCCTGGAATCATTTGGCAGAGAACATCACACAGTGTAGGTCAACTGAGGGAGAAGGGGAGGGGTTGACATGTACTAACCTTAAAAATCAGACAGGCTTGACAAGTTACTGGTTTGAAGCACCCTCGTGTGCACGTGCAAGGGTGTCATTAAGGGATAGGTAAAGAACACTGGAGAAGTGCAGCCCAGAGGTGTGGACAATGTGCCTCCCAGTCATAACAGCTACTACTACTTTTGTTGGTAACCCAGACACCTGGCCGTCACAAAACTAGGAACAGGATGCTGCACAAAGTGGTTAGCTAACCTTGATGGAGAAGCAAATCACATGGCATGCATTCAGATGTTAGTTGTCAAAGCATAAGATGCTGGTACAAATACGAAACTGTTTAATCTGTGCTATCAATAACAAATTTCACCTGTCACCACCTGCTATAGCTGTGGCAATTTGACAGTGCCATGGTGCTGAGAGTTGGATGAATTATCCAGATCTGGCTGTGACATCTATTTCTTGCCACTGAGGGTGGGACTGCATGGCTGTTACTCTATTCTGTTTCTACAATGGCCCTGTGACACACAGGATAGTCTAGAATGGAGCTAGTGTCCTCTTGCTCCTGCCTGTTTCTGTCACATAAGTACAAGCACAAGAAGCAAACTATTAAGGTACACTAAAACATATACAGATAGGATTACTGAATGCCTCTTCACCAGCTGCAGGGTTATTCACACTCTCATTTTTCAAACATTACTGTTCAGATGAAGTCTGACTCACAGACCAGACATTAGGCCAGCTGAAGAGGAAAAATTGAACTCGGAAACGTATGTGGCCCACAGAAATATGTGTATTACCATATAAAAGTTACAGTTCAAACACTGTCTAAAAAGTCATTTGTGATTTCTTACCAGAAAGGAGTTAGAAGTACCAGAATTCCCAAGGGTGGGCTGAGGTAAAGCATATAAAGAAATGCCTTTTGCATTTGTTTCCCATCTCCACTATTACACAGATTCACATCTTCTCTGACTAGCCTTGTAGATTCCTCATTTATTTATTTAAAATTTGTTTGCAAGGTAAGTGAACTGGTCCAAGGACCCCTTTCAGCCATGAACAGACCATACAGGCAAGGTCGATGATCATAAGTAAAACAAGCTCACATTAAATAGAAAGAAAGAACAGAATTCCAAGATTCAAAATGCTGATTAGCAGGTAATGCAAGCGTGCTCAAGCACTTGTATAACATCACGTAAGTGTTATACAACTATGATGTCAAACAGGGTAAATGATAACTAGAAACATGCAGAGAAACAGCTGCAGAGGCATCATAATATTTAAGGTGCAGTTAATAACTACAGTATAAACACAACTCCCTATCCTAATTTGCATGGGTGGGGAATAGTGTAGGAAGATGAGAATATCTGTTGCTGAATGCCTTGCACTAGTGTGAAGGGTCATGCAGCAGACAGACATACAGACAGACAAATAACTTCACAGAAATACAAGTTAGGTCCCTACTTTATATATTATAACAACACAACTGAGAATGGGTAAGACTTGGTTTACTAAAACAGACAGACAGTAGCTAATTTGGCAGATATCAGCCAGTGTCTCTAGTACAGTTACATTTATTTCTTTATTCATAGGTAGGTACTAGGCCATCTGCCCAAAGGCATTTATAAGTCTAACCAGAATGTGTTGGCTTTCGCCACCCCCTTAGATTAGTTCCCTGTGTCTCTGTCCAGCAGAGCCACTGAAGTGATCCCCGGGGTAAACTTTCTGTTTCCCATCCACTCGCCAAGGTTTCTCTTGAAGAGTGTTAGCGAGGAGCTCTGCCTAATGTAGGGATGCTGTTTGAGAGATTTCTTGAAGCCTTGAAATCTCTCAGAATCCCCGATGGTTTCAGAAATGCTATCCCAGGTGGTCAGACCAATCACACAGCATGCTCATTCACAAGGACTGAGTGAGAGGAAGGCGTTGCAGTTGCAAGCGATTAGAGTTCCTGAGGGAATAACTTTGTTCTCTGATGGTTAGGTTATTGCAGAGAAGAAGGCAATATCTTTCACTGAGATTTTTATAAGTGAGACAGCAGAGGAGAACCACAGCTCTAGAAGAGATAGGGAGCCATTTGTTTTATTAATAGTAATGCAGTGATGCTCTTTGATGTTAGCAATATTAATGAGTCTAAGAATTTTGTTTTCAATAGATTAAAATACAGAGTATGCTGAGAGGTGCAAAGAGTACTAATAGGCAAGGCCACATTCTACTCTATTCTATTATATTCTATTCTGTTCTATTCTATTCTATTATAAGGAGAATGTTTATAGCTATAGGTCACCTGACTTGTAATGAAGGTAGGTTAGAAATTTTGTATGAAGCCTTCAATTTTGAAAGAACTTTGCTTACTTTAAATGAGAGTTTCTAATCAAAGAACAAACAAAGCCAAGTTAACTTTGATTCTTTGTCCATGGTAAGTGATTTCCCAGTGGATCTGTGATGGCAATAATAATATTGGTATTTTCTAGTTTCTTTGACCTAATAAACAGTATAATTATGATTTTTATTTTGAGTATGAACAGTTAACTTGTTAGTGTGAAGCCAATTACAGAGAGTTTTATAAATTTCCTGGAGGTCAATGTTAAGCATGTTTCGATTCTTACCAGCCTTGGTTATGACATCATCTTCAGCATTCCAAAGACATGCATCTGGAATGTTTCTCCCTGGGTCTCCACTAAAAATGGGCTCTGTCCTAGTTGGACTTTCCCAGTAAACAAATGTTAAATAAATAAAATAAATAAAAATAAAATATAAGATACAGTTTGTCTGTAATACATCCGAGGCCAGATCATTTATGAGTGTGAGAAAAGAAGGGGACCTAAACTGGATCCTTGAGAGACTCGTCTGTTAATATTGCCTGTTACAGAGGAGTTGTCAAAACAGAGTATTCTAAATGTTTAACTAGTCAGGGAGCTGTTAAAACACTGTAGCACATCGGATGACAGTCTGATGTCTGCTCATTTTGTTGAGTAGCAAAGAATGATCTACAATATCAAAAAACCTTTTCAGATCTACAAATATGGCACTTGTAAGCTTGTCTTGCTCCATGGTGGAATATATGTGGTCAAAAGGTAGATAGCAGTCAGGGTGCTATAGCTGGGGTGAAACCCATACTGACTGTCTGTAAGAATGCCAGACTTTACAGGATAATCCATTCACTGTTCATATGAATTTGGTAAGTGGGCACACGTTTGCTATATGGCAGAAATAATTTGCGATAGAGGGGGTGGACACCTTGGCCAATGGCATGAGCACAGCACGTTTGAAACTATGATGCATGAATTTGGTAGTGAGCGGTAGAATGAAAAAGTGAATAAGGGGGATTACAGAGTATGGGGGTACCTAGTTTTAGTATCCTGGGATGGATGTAATGGAAATTTGAATTGTATTCATATTCATTGTTTTCTAGGTGTTCTCATTTTATGTATTCCCCATTTTTGTTCCTCCTTTGCACCTCGTGAAATAATTATTTAGACTTCTGCTGATATCAGGAGTAATTGATGTTATAATTTCATATGCCAGTATCAAGAGTAATCATTCCTGTACTTCTTACTACTTACTGACATGTTCCAGATAAGTATTCTGTTTTGTCGTATCCCTGATTACCTGCTACTGTTGTCTGTTAATTGAATAACTTTAGTGAAGTCCCCTGAATCTGGCTAATGAATTGCATTGTCTCAGTCACAGATCAATTCAAAACCTGCTTTAAGTCTGCCTTTCTAAAGCCCTTAGACCTGCTTATCCCAAATGATAGGCCAAAGGACCCAGCTTTATCATTACTGAGAGGAGGAGACTCTGTGCTCTCACCCCCTTTATTAATTATAAGCTGGTTATTATCACACTGGGAGAAATAATCTTATCTACAAAATTTATTAGCTGTCAACACAACTTAATCTACAATCTGTTTTGTAAAAGCTGATCTTTAGAGTATTTTTGTTTTGGGAACATCCAGTAAAATATATAACAGTGTAGCTTTTCCATATTATGAAACCCTGGTTTGTTTTCCTTAGCTTTTCTCTCTCTCTCTCTCTTACTCCCCAGTGTAGAGCTCTGCTGATTGCTCTTTACTCACACTAGTCAAAAATGGCATCGGTTCTTCTTATTTCAGCTTTTCCCGGTTAGGGGTCACCACAGCAGATCACCTGCCTGCTCATGATTGGCAGTGGAGTTTGATGGTGTTGAGTTGACAGCCCGGCACCCAACCTTCCACAGAAGGCACACACAAGCACGCACTCACACCTAGGGCCAATTTAGAGTGGCCAATCCACCAACAGCATGTCTTTGGAATGTGGGAGGAAACCAGAGCACCTGGAGGAAACCCATGCGACCAGAGGGAGGACATGCAGACTCCGCACAGAAGGCATCCCAGCCGAGAATCAAACCGGAGAACCTCTTGCTGTGAGGCAGCAATGCAAACCGCTGCACCACCGTGGTCACCCTTCAAAAATGGCATCAATATATGTTGGCTAAATTCTGGTCGATTTTGCATCACATTAATAAGATTTTCATTTAACTAGATCCACTTGGTTGTGTTAAGAAATGCAAAATGGCAGTACATATGCTAGATGTATTAGCAAAAATGCCACCAGTAGAAGTGCATTTTTTCAATCACAAGGTTTTCAAAAACTAAATGCAATACATACCGTCTACATCTGAAATCATACTTTGTTAAAGCTCTGTTGTCCTGCTTGTTCCCCTATAATATTATAATTATAAGTGCAAACCTTACTAAATGTCTGCTAAAAAAAGTATTGAAATTACGTAAAATTAAATAGGTATGGAGAGTAAATTGCACAATAATAGGAAAAGGGATGAAACTCCATGAACCCAATATCATATATGACATTAAATATTTGGAATAATACAAAAAAAATCAGTAGGCAATAACCTGGAAAACTTGTAAAATGATTGGGTTGAAACAGAGATTTATATAAATACCAATCATTGCTCTTTGTAGTTCCAGTTTATGCAACAGCACTAGACCCACATTTCTCCCAGCCACCCATTACCTAATATGAATTCATCTCTCTTTCTTTTTCTTAAACAAGAAACATCTTTCTTGAATTATCACTTATGACATAATCATACATTTATATAAATGAAAACAAACCATATTGACATATTTTCATTTGCAAACATTATACATCACATATAATCTACTATACAGTCACTGTCATTCAAACATTACATAACTCATTCAATTCTTGCCTTCCCTTAAACCCCATTCCTTCTCAAAAACATTATTCTGCATGTACGTTTACCACAATTCCCACTTTTTTATGTAATTTTCTGCTACTCTTTTTCTAAAAAATCCCAATTCCAGTTCTTTTATCTCGATTACTATATTCCCTATTTCTAGTACAGTTGGTTTAGACTTTGATTTCCGTTTTCTAGAAATTGCTTTATTGGTAGCCACCAGGATTAAACTCAGCAAGGCCTTACTATGTCTAGACAATTCCAATTCTGTATCACAGCTCAAAAATCATTTCCTTAGTTACACCTATTTGTTTACCCAGTATTTCTGACAGAGTAGTCTGCAGGGAATTTTTAAGTCTGCAAACTCATCAAAATATGTTCCCAATTACCTCTTTCTTCTCCACCATACCTCCAACATTTGCAATCTACCAGAGGAAAAATTATTTGGAGTCTGTTTGGGGTATAAAAAAATACCTATGTAAACACTTCCAAGCAAAAATCCTAAATATTTTGGACTTTTTTAAAACAAGAAACATCTTTATTAAATTATCACTTATAACACAGGCAATCATACATTTATATAAATGAAACAAAACATACTGACATATTTTTAGTTGCAAACATTATACATCACTTATAATCTAGCCAATCACTGTCAGCCAAACATTACATAGCTCATTCAAATCATGCCTTCTTTTAAACCTCATTCCTCCTCCAAAACATTATTCTGCTTGTATTGTTCCCACAATTCCCATTTTTTTATATAATTTGCTCCTACCCTTTTCTAAAGATTTCATTTCCAGTTGTTTTATCTCTGTTATTATAGTCACTACTTCTAGTACAGATGGGTTATACTTTGATTTCCATTTTCTAGTAATTGTTGTTTTTTTTGGTGGCCACCATCATTAGACTCAGAAAGGCATTACTGCATCTAGGCAATTCTGATTCGATAACATAACTCAAAAAATAATTTTCTAAGTTATACCAATTTGCTCGCCTGGTATTTCTGACAGAGTAGTCTGCAGGGAATTCTAAATCTTCTGGACTTTGTTGCATATTTGGGAGACATACATAAACTCTCCCATTGTGTCTTTGTGACTTGCTTATCCAATCTCTTATCTCTTCCCAATCATTTCTAACCTCCTCTGATTGATTCTTATAGCTATCATGCAGTATTTTATATACCCTACTAATTATCCCTTTTTTAATAACAGCTTCTGTTCTAGATTCTACTAAAAACTCTACCAATGCTGGTATTTCACTTAGGGCCCTTATTCCTTTCTCTTTGCCTATACACTAACATCAGTTCTTTTTAGGGAAGGCAACCTCTAGCCTGCAATCCAAATGTATTCTTGGCCTCTTCCCATTCTATTACCTTTCCCTCTCTAATTATTTACTCCCAATACCTTGGCTCATTTGACCATTTTCTCCAGTAAATTCCAACCCTTTCTTGCCTATTTTTGTACCTCTAATTGCAGTCATCCCTATCAGGAGAATATCTTTTCTCCATTTGCTTGTTGGCTTAGTTCTTATACGTTCATAGGTTCATAGGTAAGTACTAGGCTATCAGCCCTAGGGCCTACACAAGCCTAGCCAACTGAGTTCCCTGGCTTTCATCACCCAAGAAAATTATTTTCCTGTGCCCCTGTCGAGCAGAGCCGCAGCAGTGACTCCTGGGGTGAATTTCCTATTACCCATCCAATTGTCAAGATTTCTCTTAAAGAAGGCTAATGAGGAGCTCTGCTTGACATGAATGGGCAGCCTATTCCAGAGCAGGGGAAGTCTCTGGAACAGGAATCTATCCCTCCAGTATGTTCTGTTTATTGTGGTGACAAGGTTTAGGTCCCTGGAGCGTGTTGGCTTGGAAAGATTGGGATTTCTTTAAGTGTAGCATATCCATCAGGTCTGGGTTAGACATGGCTTTGTACATTAGGTAGAGGTCACCTTGGAGTAGGCAATATGCAACGGAGTAGAGCTGGAGTTTTTTGAGATGTTCGGCGTATGGCATCTGTTTGAGGCCACTAATCCTCTTAGTGAAGTATTTCTGTGGCCTTTCCAGCTGTTGCAGATGGCTTGCGAGGTACATGCCAAATGGGGTGCTGTACTCTATGATGGGTCTAATAAGGGATGAGTATAGAGGAATGATGACCTCTCTTTTTCTGGAGGAGAACCCCTTTGTGATGAGGTGTGCCACATAGGATTTCCTGACTACTGTGGCGATGTGATTATCAAAAGAGAGACTACTATCCACCTGTGTCCAAAGCTCTCTTATCACACTTTCAGTGTTTAGTAGGTTACCGCCTATGTGGTAGTTCATGGGTATGGTATTTTTCCCAAAGGGGATGACAATGCACTTCTTGGCATTGAGCTTTAGGCCATGACTTTGAAACCAAGCATCAGTCTCAGTGAGGCCTCTTTGTAGAATGTCCACATCCTTAGGTGAATTGATTATGGCTCCTAGTTTGCAGTCATCTGCGAATTTCATTAGCCAGACACCAGCTGTATTTGCCTGGACTTCAGAGAAGTAGATACTGAACAGGAGAGGACCCAGGACCGAACCCTGTGGTACTCTGCTTGTCACTGGTCTGAAGTCGGATTTGGAGTCGGCTTCTTTCACTGTGTGGGTTATGTCAGTGAGCCAGTTGGCCACCCATCTTGTGACATAGGGATTTATGCCTAGTCCAGAGAGTTTATCTATAATACCAGAGTGGGGGATGGTGTCAAAAGCCTTGGCGAGGCCAATACTTTCTGCAACTTTATGAAAACAATATTCTATGCAGTTATTGTTATTCTCCTACAGGACCTGCATCCAAAACCCAAGTATTTCCTTATTTCTTGAGCTTCCCCCGATTCATCAGCATCTATTTCCACTTTGAATTATAGCTTTCTGCATGTGCTATGTATAAGAGCCTTAATTGTGCAGTTCTGAAATATGCCTTCAAATCAAATAATCCCAAACTACCTTGTTCTATCTACTGGAAGGATCAGCTTATCCCACTTGACTCTTGCCCTCTTCCCCTCCCAGATAAAATCCTTCATCTCTTTATTAATTGCTATATACTGCTTGCATCTTGCTAGTCATATCCATAAAACAGAGCCTCCAATTTCTCAATTTTTGTATTATCTTTTAGTCTCTTCCCACATATTCTTAGCTGCCATAACATAATCCTTTTTAACCAATACTCCTAAGTACTTTGTCTTATCATGCCCCCATCAATATGGGCATTGTTGAACTAATTTGTGTGTAGGTACAAAGTTTATAACTATTGCCTTTGTTTTATCTTCATTAATTTTGTATCCTGAAAAGACATGAAACTTTCTCAGAATGTTTCATAATAGTGAGATGTCCTTTTCTGGTTTTATCAGATACAAAATAATATCATCTGCAAATAAAGCCAGCTTTTCTTGATTGACACACCAATTGTATCCTTGAATTTCTGAGTCCCTTATTTTCTTTGCTAATGGTTCTAAATATAATGCAAGTAACAAAGGGGAAAGAAGACACCCTTGCCAGGGTCCTCTGTTCAAAAAGAACATATGAGAGGAATCCCCCACTCTAATTTTAATATTTGAACCGTTGTATAGCCTCCTAATTAACCTTATTATTGTGGCAGGGAATGCAAATGCTTCCATTAGCCTACTTATAAAATTCCAGCTTACTCTGTTAAATGGTTTCTTTGCATCAAGACCTACCACCAACAATGGTATTTTCTTACATTCTGCTTCTCTCTGGAACATCATTGTTCTATTAATGTTGTCAAATGTTTGCCACCCTTCCACAAAATCACACTGATCCATATCTAGCAATTCTGGCATCACCTTTGCCATTTTTTAGCCATTATAGAGATAAACACTTTATAATCATGGTTTTGAATCGAAATGGGCCTATAGGAAGCTGGATCTGATGGGTCTTTACAGTGACCACAGCTTTCTTCCAGGATGTTGTTGCTTCTTCTCTTTTTAAAATACTGTTAAACAAAACCTTCCAGATATTTATCACTTTCTTCCCTTCTAGCTTCCAAACTTCCACAAGAATATCATCTGTTCCTGGAGACTTTCCTGTGGCTTGGTTATACATCACCGTTTTTATCTAATCTCTTCTTATCCTAACTGTTAATAATTGAGCCTTATCTACCTCTAACCTTGGCATATTTAATTCTTCCAGAAACATTTCCATTTGTACTCTTTCTTAATTTCCACATTTTTATAAAATTTCTGAAATATTTTTAATACATCTATAGAAGCTGTGGTTATTTTCCTTGTTACAGGCTCTGTCAGCTCACAGCAACATTTTCTGCTTTCTGTTGCCAGAGCCCTTTTGCTAAAACCTTTTGTCCTCTGGAGTTATAAGAAAACAGTTGTGTAACAGTGATCTGTTTACACTCATGCACATTATCCAGGTAGTCCCTTATTTTCCTTTTAGCACTCTGCAGTTGTGTCTCTTCTTGTTCTGTGAGATTACCCCTATTCTGCAATACTTTAATCTTTGTAATTCCCTGTAAATAATTATTGTTACATCTTAACTATCTCTCTTTTTCTTTTATGTCTACCCTGTTTTTAAACTTTACTTTCATTTTATCCCACTCCCTAGCTATATTTTCTGAAGAAATTTCTATCTTTCCCTATCTTCCCTAATAACTCCTGAATCATTTCCGCTACTGACTCCTTAAATTCCTGTCTATTTAACGGTTAGGCAAGTGAGTGCCAATGTCTCATTTTTCTTTCATTGCCCTCATTTTTATCTTAGTTAGTATTTGCACATGATCTGAAATAGTTATTGGATATGTATCAAAACTTTTAATTAAATGCACATGCTCCTGTAAAATATAGTTTTGGTCTAGTCTATCCCAGTTTTTCTACCTTGGGGAATAACATGTTAATTCTCTCCAAGCTCCTATTACTGAATTTACATATTCCATACCAAATATTCTCATAACTTTCTTCAAAATTCTACCCTCTTTTGTTATATTTTCACTTTTTGCCCCCCCCCCCCCAGTTACAACCTCACTGTTGAAAATTAAATTACAGTCCCCGCTTGTAATTAATATTACCTGCTGAAAGCTGATTATTTCTTCCTGAATTTTCTTAAGCTCTACTGTAACAGTTTTAGGTGGAACAGAAATGCTTGCCATCTTCCTTTGCCATTAGCCCCTTAGTGCTACAAATCTACCATTATTATCTTTTTTTCATCTTCTATAACTACTGGAGGTCCTCTAGCAATGAATACAAGTATACTCCTTTTACTTTGTCCCATATTCCACTGAATGACCATCCTGAAATCCTTTATCAAATTCACATGTTTAGCTCTTTCCAAATGTGTCTACTGTAGCATAGATATTTTCACTTTGCATTCCTTAATATACTTCACTACTCTTTCTTTTTTGTATATACCTGTGAGGCCATTCATGTTCAAAGATAATATGGAAAATATTGCCATAATGATAAGACGTTACTATTTCCACCTATTATGTAAAATAACTTTTAAAAAAATGTCCAGTTTCAGCTTTTGTGTTGCATAAATATACTAATGTTTGGCAGGTTGATCTTTTATACAATTGTTTTTTTTTTATCCATTTGAACCTATGTCACATCTTACAAGACATTTTGTTTTAATGAAAACTCTCAAACAAAAGAATAAACACATGCCAGAGCACCCCCATAACCTATTAATTTAATACAAACACAAAACTGTATATATCTTCAAATAATGAACATTAACCCTCCTAACAGGAACATTTGTCACACACTGACAGCTATACTCACAGGCTTTAATTAACTTATAATGAAGGTTATCCATGCTGAGACACATAGTACAGTCTGATTCTACGTACACTAAGTGCTCTCTGTTTTTGTCTTATCTTTATTCCTCTTTCAGATGTAGAAAAAACTTGAATGTTTTCAGAAAACATAATCTTTTAGCCATTGAAAGAAAAAGTATTTTTACTGCCCCTTATCTTATTGTCTCCATGGAAATATTTGAACTAGATAAACAATTGCCTTCTGCTGCAAAACCTTCTCATGTTTCACTCTGAACATTTATTTGCTAAAGGAAACCTTTTCATTATAGTCAATACTCTTTTATGTACTTGCGTCCACTTAAAACTTGTTGTTAGATCAAGCCAAGGGCCTTAAACTAGTCATTCCCCTATGCAAATTTTACTTAGGTATTTCACAACATCTTTCACCTCAACAACCTAAGATTATAGCCTATTATCTTAAACATGTTTTTGACTAGGCTTTTTCTTTTACATTGCACTACCTACACTTCTTAAAACTAAACAAGAAAGAAAGAAAGAAAGAAAGAAAGAAGAAGAAGGAAAAGGGGCATCGGATTACTTTAGAATCCCTATAATAGACAAAATAACTGAAAATAATTACCATATAACATACAGTATATGCCATTTACAAAAAGACTGTTATGAACAAAAACTGTTTTACTTACAGTTACCTCTTTCCTTCTTCTTCCCCCCTCCTTAATTTTCTTCCAAACATTAATGACATGAAGTAGGGCGTATGCTTTTGAGTCCCCTAGAAGTTTAACAAAATCAAAAAAGTTCAATAATTCCAGGTTTTGTTGTTCCACCATATTTCACAAATGTGACTGATGCTGTGTATTCCCACATTTTTTCATTAATTTCCAACTTGCTGGTTTTCTTCATGTTGATCTCCATTCACCACTCCAGTCTCTTTTTCATTTCCAACATACTGCTGGTTCTTCTAGTCAAATCCTGTGCTTTTCCTCTATCTCTGAAGCATTTTCCTTTGGAACACTGGAAAAAGTTTTACTGACATAATCTCTCGTTGAGCTTTATTATCAGAAGAATAAGGTGCAGAGTCCCCTTCTGTTTGATAGCTCATTTTTTTGTGGACAAACCTTTTGTATTTCCTCAAAAAATTACTTCAATCCTCTGGGGGAAAATATTCTGAAGATAGCTGGATAAAAATCTTACACCCGCCTCTTGACATTCCTTGATTGCTGGAATAAATGTACTCCCCTTTTGCTGGTGTACAGTGAATAATCATTTTCCACAGACTGTCGCCAGCTTTTAGTACTTTGTCCATCTGCCACAGTTTTGTTAGAATAAACTCTTTCTGCTGATAGGATTTTATCTCTACTTTTAGAGGTCTTGGCTGCTTTTTCATGGCCAGGTTTTGAGTACACACATGATGTGCCCATTCAAAGAACAACTCTTGCTGTGGAATACCAGTCCAGTTGCTTACTTGTTCCTTCCTGTTTCTCCAGTACAGCAGACAGTGTTATGTTTTCCCTAAGTACTCTCTCCATTAATTTTACCATTTTTTGTTATCTCTCTTCATGAGCAGTCTCATACTCAGCCAGCCTTTTCTTCATTTCAACCTCTGATTTTTGCAGTTTTATTGGCTCATCTGATTATGTTTAAAGCTTTTTTCCCAAAATTTTGTTATTGGAGTTGATATACTCCTACATTTCATTTATTTTAATCTGCTTTGAGCATATTTGATTTATTTTTTCCTCTAGATTAATGAAAGTCATATCTTACATCAAAGCTGGAACATGAAATGCTTTTTGCTTGAACAGCTGCAGGATTCTTCCCAGCCAGTGTTTTCTCCTCGCCTTTTATGACTGATTTTCAGGTTCTCTAAATTTATTTTTTCCTGACATCCAGGTAGTGCTATTATTAGCCAGTAACTGAAATTTGCTCAAAAAACTAATTCACTGGCTCTCTTTTCTGAGTTTCTGTTTTCTTACTGAGAGAACTGAAATTAAGCTGTTACTCAGTGTGCAGCCATCTTGGAAGTCCCCTGAATTCATCTCTCTTTCTTGTTTTTTCTTCTGATCTTTTCTGGCTTTTAGATCTACAGTCTTATTACATGATGGCTGCATAGTTCATTGACCTTTTGTTATAGCTTTACTCATATAAACTAACAACATAAGAACATGCACAGTGATCTGTCAGCTATGAAAATATTTGGTCCATCATATATGCCATAGTGTGACACTAGTTCTTAGCAGCAGTTGCTTCTTTCCCCTATCAGTTTCTTTCTTTCCCACAAGTTCCTATCACATTTCAGGAATTCTGTATGTCTAAGTTTCACTAACACAACCAGCAATGTATTCCGGGGCAGTACTGCCCTATTAATGAAATAACATTCACTGATGTCTATTCTTCTTGATCATTTGAAGCCCATATTCATGTTTTCCTCACCAATTATCTTGTACTCCACCCCATATTTCTTCCCTCTGTTACACAGTACATCTGCATCAAAATCCAGAGCTGGGGGAAGGGGATCTAGCATCCTGCTCAGCACAGTCATTTGGTGCCCTCCAAACAATCACAGAAGTGATCAATGAATGACAGCTTTGAACAGTCAAACACTGTAAGGGATGGTATGACACCATAATATGGGTGTACCACATTGTAAGAGATGGCATTATATTACAGCAGTGGGTGTACCACACTGTATGGGATAGTGCTGTACTATGTACTATGTTATACTATAAAAGGGTGGTACTATATTATAGCACTGGGTGTATCAAACAGTACAGGATTGTGTTTTACTACAGCAACAGATGTGTCACACTAATGGATGCCACTACACTACAGCATTGGATGTACCACTATCAAACTGTAATTGCAGATAATTTACTACAGCACAATGTGTATCACACAATAAAGTAGTACTACACTACTGCAGTGGGTGTACCACACTGTAAGGGACAATAATATACTACAGTGCAAGGTGTGTCACACAATAAAGTAGTATTACATTACAGCATTGCATGTACCACACTGTAAGAGAGTTGAGAAATCCACTAAATCCATCCTCAAAGAAAGAAACAAGGCATTGCTAAAGTACTGCAAAAATAGAACCCAGTCCACAAAACAACACTACTTAGAACTCTGCAATAAAGCCTAAAAGCAAGTTAAACTAGATAAAATTAAGCACTATCAAAACTACCAAGAAAAACATAATCAAAACCTCCGAAAATTCTGGTCAGCTGTGAACTCTTTACTTCTACCAGGGAAATCTGTAACCTCATCCCCAGCTATAACTAATAACCTAGAAGAAGTTTAACAAATATGTCACCGAAAATGTTAAGACCCTTGTAGATAGCCTAACCAACAGTACCAACAATGACCCCTCACCCAAAACAACATAGGCACCTATGACAACAACCCCGACTTCTGCCTAAACCCAGTTCCAGTCAGCTCCATTTTAAAACTCCTCCACAAGCTAAAACCAACCTCCCTAGCCACAGATAACTTACCAGGTGAATATTTACAAATAGCCACAATAGCTATAGCTCATCCAGTCGCAATTCTAATAAACAGATCAATATGAATGTGTAAAATACCCACTCTATGGAAAATTTCCCACATCATACCTCTGCATAAAGGAGGTAATTCCATAGAACTAAACAACTACCAACCCATAGCTATATTATCACCCCTATCAAAAATACTCAAAAAAGTCATACACACACAGCTAATGAACTTCATTCTACAAAATAATCTCTTATCCAAATATCAACATGGATTTAGACCTTTCCACAGCACTACCACTGCTGTCTTGTCCTTTACCAACACAAGCAATAATCACAGAAATAAGTGTCAACTAGTCTCGGCCATTTTTCTAGACTTGTCCAAAGCTTTCGACATTGTCGACCATAATATACTCCTCAAAACACTATCCATCCTAAATATGAGCACCCCATCCATCTCATGGTTTAAAAACTACCTACCAGGGTGACAACGAGCAGTATTACAGCAAAATCAACTATCCCCTCTGCTACTAATATCCTTAGGAGTACCTCAGGGCTCTGGACTCGGCCTATTACTTTTCTCTCTATTTACTAACCAACTCTCCACTGCCACACCCAATGCCTCCGTCATTCAATACGCAGATGATACCACTCTTATATGTACAGCCCACACACTATATGACATCCACACACTAACCCAAGGAAACGTTTCCCTTGCAGAGACTTGGTTCAGCAACTCCCAACTTATCTTAAATCCAAATAAAACAAAACTTCTCATCTTTGGACCAGGCAAATCCCCTCCATCTGATAAGTTCTCCATAACCTCCTTAAAGTGAGACGTTTTGGTATATATATTTTATGTATTTAATATATGTTTTTATTGTATGTCTATGTATTACAATAAGTATATTAGACTGGAATAGTTTTTTTAAACATATGTGTATAAAATTGTTTAGGGTTGATGTGATTGGTTAATTGTTATGAGTTTAGGGTATTTAAATTGAACGTGAACCTAACAATGGATACTCTGATGATACCCCAGGTGTGTAGGGGTGAAAGCGCTAAGTATCGTTGTCAAGTTACTTTTGCTTCAAGTCTGCTTGCTGTTTTACTCTGGAAAAAGGTTATTGCATTAAACAAGTCAACGTTAAACAGACTTGCCTTTTTGTTTTACTGTATTACATCTGCTACCTAGCCTCTCTATCTTATACTACCTATTCAATGTACTCCTGCACTATCCCATTGTACTCCAGTCCTAGTTTGATTGCACAAATTACATGAAAGCATGTACGCTGGTTTTTCATTTTTACCACGTACCATTGCATTTTTATTTCATTTTTCTATGTGTTATGATATGTTCTATTGCATTTCATATTGATTCTATTTTAATTAATAATTACATCTTAGTGTTATTATGTTATTCTCATGTGATTTATGATTCTATGCAAGCATTATGTATTAATTGGAGCTTTTCTCCCCGGGCCTCTGCTGAAAAAGGACCTTTGTCCAGTCGGACTTTCCCGGTAAACAAATGTAAAATAAAATAAAATAAATAAATAATGCACTACAGCACTATGTGTGTCACACAGTAAAGTAGTACTATATTACAGCACCGGGTGTACCATACTGTAAGTGATGGCAATGCAATACATCTATCTGTATTTATCTATCCATCTCTGTCTATAAAGAAAGGTATAGATCTATGGATAGATAGATACTTAAGACGGCCATTTTTTTATATACACCCTTTACTCTTCTTTTCTGTTTATTCTTCTTTAATATACCTTCCCCTGTTGCCAATTCCTTAGCATCGGTACAGGGTAGGTCACATCCTGTTCTGTAAATGCTTTTTAAATAATGCCACTTGGTCCGTCTTCATGCCCAGAAGCTGTTCTTCTCTTTGTTTGCAGCTAGGTATCCATCATTTGCTTTGTTGCATATGTGGCTGGCACATACACAAAGACATTACAAATATGGGCTTCTATTATGGGCAACTGGAAGAAACAGAAAATCAAATGTTCAATTCACCGCAAAGTTCTCCTAGCTGCTTATTATAGTCAAAACATAGAATTATATATTATAGTCGAAACATGAATGGAAATACCTGTAAACAGTGTTCTCTATTATCTGTTAACTGTGTTTTATGATGTACATTTTATGCATTTTGCATTTCCTGACTGTATGAATTTTATACATGTATTTTACTTATAACATTATGTAACCATTATTGTATTGTATTTGCTTATGGAGCTTTTCTCCCTGGGCCTCCACTGAAAATGGGCACGTTCTGGCCCAGTGGACTTCCCCGGTAATCAAACTGAAAATAAAAATAAATAATAAAAATAAACATAAATTAATAATGCATTTTAGGGGTTCTACAGATTTAATGGGTTATAACCAGTCTCTCATTTTTAATATTAAAGAATTTATTTATCATTTGCAAGCTGAGCTGGGAGCTGATATTCTTTTAAGGAATTGTTCTGCCAGATGCGCTCTTGTGAGATCTTTGTTATGCATGTGTATTAATCAAAGTTCCTCCTGTGTGAAATGCAAGTTCTTGCTCTTCATTATGCTTTCATTTGTTAAACTGTTTTTTTTCCAATGAGCCCAAATTTAAATACACTGCTCACATGTTTTCTGCTTAAGACATTCCCTTGAGTCACTAGACAAAATGAATTTTTTTATGTCTTTCTTAGTAACACCTTGGCAATTCTTTAAAAGTTGCGTGCTATGTCTCATCCACCCCCATACACCCTGCAAGGTAATGAAAATTTACTTTGGGTTAGTGGGATTCCTACTGGTATATTTCAACCTTAGCTTAATTTGCTGCGTTGGACTCTGAGTATTATAACTCCTCATAAAATATTACAGAATATCAGTGTTTTTCTCCTACCACACCAGACCATGATGACCCTCTGCACTTAGAAACAAATTCAGTTTAAGCAGTAATGACAAATGTCAAGCCAACGTTTCAGGTTTTAAAATTGTCATTACCATGATATGCTGGTGTCTGTTTTGCAGGTGTACCCAGGGTTAAAATTACAGTCACAGCTAGATTACTGGCGACCTCCTCATGTGCTCTACATCATATCATTCCCCAGGCACTTGCGATCTTGCGATTTCATTCAGTTTTGCTTCAGGACAATCTAACTGCTGTTAGCATATTTCAGACCCATTCTTACTTTGCTGTTCTGGACTCTGGATATTTTATTTTGTGGTATTAATTTGCAAATTTTAACTGCTTTTTTCTCAGTATACAGAACTTTGGTGAAAGCCTACACTAATTAAAAGAAGTCTCTTTGGAAGTGAGCTAAATTTCATATCACATTACATTATTACTACCTTATTGTGCGTTCTCATCGCTTCCACACGAGCCCACTAGTTTGTGTAGTTTTGTTTCAAGTCACTCTGAATTATATATTTACTTTAACATCAGTTCCTTTTGCAGCTCTGGATTCTAGATATATTTTTTATTTTAACACCTTTACTGAATTATCACTTATGACATGGGCAAACATAATTTATATAAAAGAAAAACACATTCACAGTTACAAACATCATGCATCACATATATTCTTCAGTTCTACTACATACAATTATCACCAATCCAACATTACATAAATTGCTCAATCCCGGCCTTCTCTTAAACCTTACTACTCCTCCAAAACATTATTCAGATTGTATTGCTCCCACAATTTCCATTTTTTTCTGAGTAATTTTCTCTTACCATTTTTTGAAGATCCCACTTCCAGTTCTTTTATTTCTGTTCAAATACTGTTGGTTTAGACTTTGAATTCCATTTTCTAGTAATTACTTTTTTAGCAGCCACCATAATCAGACTTAACAAGGCCTTATTACATCTATGCAATTTAGATTCTGTACCCCAGTTAAAAAAAAAAATTCCTTAGTTATACCCATTTGCTTACCCCATATTTCTGACAGATAACTCCTTATGGAATTTTTAAAGTTTGCCAATTCATTTTACTCCCAAAATATATATGTTCCTAGTTAACTGTTTCTTTACTATCACACCACCACCATTTGCCATCTACCTGAGGAAAAAATCTTTGGAGTCGGCTTTTGGTATAAAATGCCTATGCAAACACTTCTAATAAAAAAACCTAACTCTTCTAGACTTTGTTACATACTTGGGAGACATACATATGTCCTCCCATTGTTTCCTTGTGAGTTGATTATCCAATCTCTCTCCTTCCAATCTTTCTAACATTCTCTGACTGATTTCTATAGTTATAATGCAATATTTTGTGTGCCCTACTGGTTATCCCTTTTTTAACAGCAGCTTCTCCTCTAGATTAAACAAAAAAGCTCTACCAGAGCAGGTCTTTCTCTTAGGATTCCCCTATCCCTTTCTATTTTCTTATTCTCTGAAATTAATCAATTCCTGAAAGGGATGACATTCTCCAGCCTGCAGTCCAAAAGTCTTCTTGGCCACTTTACCTTTTATTACCTTTCTCTCTCTAGTTATTTGTTCCCAATAATTTTACCAGTTTTCTCCAGTAAATTCCAGTGACCTCTTTTCTATTCTCTGTACCCCTAATTGCATTCATCGCTAGTGTTAAAATCTACTTTATACATTCTCATGTTGGCTGAGTTCTTACAATACAATCTACTACTTTATGAAGATAATATTCTACATGGCTGTTGTTATTCTATTTAAGAAAGTGTATTCAAAAGCCCACTCTCTATTTCTTGATCATAGCTTTCTGCTTGTGTAGTGTTACGTATATGAGATTTAAGCGTGTAGCTTTAAAATATCCCTTCAAATTAAAAAATCCTAAAGCATCTTGTTCTATTGGAAATATCAACTTCCCACTCAACCCCTGCCCACCTCCTCTCCCAGATAAAGTCCTACAACTCTTTCTTATTTACTATCCACAACTTATCCTCTGACTGATAAGCATATGTCTGCCTCTGTATAAAATTAAAGGGACTATAAACATTTTTACTGCTTGTATCTTGCTATCTATATCCATATACAAGAGCTTTCAGTTTTTCATTTTTTTGAATTATCTTTCGTTTAGTCTCTTCCCACATATCCTTAGCTTCTATAATTGAATCCTTTTTAATCTACATTCTTGAATACTTCTGTGACAAAGGTGGTACTGCCAGCCCAGCTATCTGGAATTTTGTAAATAATTATGTAATGTGTGAATATCAACATGATTCATATAAGATGTTTGTATTACAAGTGTATTAGAGCTGTATGTCATATAAGATGGTTTGTACAGACGTGTTCTGAAGAGGTATTTTACAAAGTCCTGTTTGAAATGTATCCACAGTGTACCTTACTGGAATAGAACAGAAAAGTACATACACTATTGTAAATGTTTAAATGTATATATTTTAATAGGTGAAACTGGAATACAAGAGGTTAACTTCAGGAAAAATAACAGAATTTAAATTACATTATGGCCAGGCCATAAAAAAGATGTTATCTTTCAGTTTCAGTGCAGCAACATATACAATGTCTGTGCAGAGAAATTTTCTGTATTGTCTTGGAAGTGTTTTACTGTTTTATGACTTCCACCATTTGCTAAAGATCTAAGGTCTATGTATTTTCACAGGTAGATGCTAAATGCTACCAGATGCCATCAGTGGTTGTTTTGAGTCTGGGGTAGAGTCAGATGACAAGAAATTATGTCATTCTGAATGCTATCCCAGCAGTAATATTTGAGATATTAATTTGGGAAATCTCTTAGTGAGAAGCTACATTCTGTAGTCTGTCTTGGACCTGACCAGAAGCCCCATTCACCACACATCTGCCTTGCTGCTCTAATTAAGTAAGTTATTAGGGTATAGTAATTCTCTTAGATACAGTCAGGAATATAGCAAAGCTTAATTTAGACATTTTCCTTTATTTATTTGAAACTGTCCTGCAGTGTTGTTTTAAATATTTCCTGTGATTCTGAACTCCGATATTACTGTGACTATATACGGAATATTTTCTTATTCTTTTATTACTTATTATTAAATATATTTAAACATTTCATTGTGGCTGATCCTTTTGAGACATATTTAAGTTCTGAGAGTACTTGCATATTTATTTGGTGACACTGTGTAAACCACTCCTAATAGCCTTGTTCTTGGTCAAACTACCACTTGTATTAACAGTAACATTTCACAGTAAGATTGAATACCCTTTGTTAAGGGCCTTAAAGTAGCTGATAAAAAGTTGGCTGGTGGCAATAATAACTACCTTATAGTCTGGGCAGGAGGGGGCATAGCTAATAAACCTGTGCCAGCCTTTCCCAGGTGTGTGTGTGTATGTGTGTGTGTGCATGTGTGTTTGTGTTTAAAAATCAAACCTCAAAGAGTATGTCTGTCAGCTACTTGGACAGGGACATGAAGCACTGATTAGACAGAGAGGGTGCTGAAGGTCTTGGCTTGGCCACTCAGCTGTGATCTCAGGTGTATAGCTGTGCTAGTGGGGAGTCTTATTGGGGATCTGGAGAAAGAGGGAAAAAAACAGTCCCTGACTGACTGTGGTTTCTGTGTGCTCTTAAAGGAAATTGCACAATGCAGAGAGCTGCATCTGCAAATACTGTGTGTACCTGTCATCCTCCCAATGTACACCCCCACTGGTGCCAGTGGTGAGAACTGAGGCTCCTTGATTACTGTTGGGGCTTCACAACTTCATTCTATTGTATCCTCATAAATATGGGTATTGCTAAACAATTCATGTGTGGGTACATAGTTTACAGCTATGGCCCTTATTTTATATTCATTAATTTTATATCCTGAAAAGGCTTGAAACTCTCCCAGAATGTTCCACAACACTGATATGGCCTTTACTGGTTTTATAAAGTATAAAATTATATTGTTTGCAAATAAAGCCAACTTTTCTTAATTATCAAACCAATTACAGCCTTGAATTACTGAGTTCATTATTTCTTTGCCAATGGCTCTAAATATAATGCACCCCTGCATGGTTCTCTTAAGGCACAACTTGTCTGAGAGTAACCCTCCCACTTTAATTTTTTGTCTGTGATTCCCTCCTATATCCTCCTAATTAAACTCATTATTTTATCAGGAAATGCAAATACGTCCATTGTCCAAGTCATAAAATCCCAGTTTACTCTGTCAGATACTTTCTCTGCATCAAGGCCTGTCAACAACAGTGGTATTTTCTTACATTCTGCTTCCCTCTGGATCAACATTGTTCTGTTAATCTTGTCAGATGTTTGCATTCCCTCCACAAAACCACACTGAATCTCATCTATCAGTTTTGGCAATACCTTTGCCATTCTTTTAGCTATTAAAAAACAAACACTTTATTATCATTTAAAATTGCGGTACTTACGTACTATCGCAACCAGATTTTTTACATCCTGTAATTCATAACGTTTTCGAGAAATGAGTACAGTCGTAAGTACAATGACTGTGCATACTCCAAATTACTATTTTACCACATCGCTGTGGAAACAGGAGCAGGAACAAGACACGCCAGCCGGAGGTTGTCAACCAACTGCTAGCGGACAGAATTTCTCAGTCAGCACGCTTTTAAAACAACGGAGCCTACAACCGTTCTGTGTACTATTACATTGACCAGAAAAGCAGGAGAAGTGTGAACCTGTAAGTGTTTTACTTCTCTGTACTACTACTGAAAAGCACTTTCTACATCAACACTGCCTTTTTGTAGTACTAACTGCAGTTAACATGTGCCATCTTAACTTTGCATATTTAAGACACCCTTTCAGTACAGAACTGCCATGACCATGGACTTTTATCCATCGCTCAAGTCCACTTTAGAAATTAGATTCAATACAGAACTGCCATGACCATGGACTTTTTATCCATCACTCAAGTCCAATTTTGAAATTAGATTTGCAGTGTTGCATTTAATTAGGTATTGCTGTTTATAGCAGGTGTTTAGATTTTAGATATTCAGGACTAGTTGGTCATTAAACACCATCGGAGATTTGAATGCGTCATTTGATGGATGTTATCATTGATGCTTGCGACGTGTGTTCCAAAGGCAAATCAACTAACTGCTTTACTTAACCTACAAAATAAATAAAGAGTAAAAAATGCATTGGGAAACAGAAGGGATGTGGGAAATCAGATCACAAGTAGTGAGGGCCACTGCACAGAACTAATGATACAACTTCTGCCATTTTTTACCGAACATTTGTGGAATTACAGGATGTAAAAAATATGGTTGCGATAATACGTAAGTACCAAAATTGCAATAGGCCCTATGAAGCTGGGCCTGATTGGCCTTTAACATCTTCAGGTATTACAGATACCACAGCATTCTTCCAGAATACAGGCACTTTCCCTCCTTTTAAAATACCCCCTCCTTTTAAAATACTGTTAAAGCCTTGCAGCTCTTTATTACACTGTCTCTAGTCTCTAGATATTAATACTTTCTGGTATAAGGCTGCAGTGTTTTACTTTACTTCTCCCAATATAAAGAATCATGGTGAAAGTTTGCTTTTTGCATGAAAATTCTATCTTAAGTGTAAAAATTTCAAATCATGTGAAAGTCCAAATTTTTTTACTTAAGCTATGTTTCTATCACTACAGCATTTTCCTGTTTCCTTTGAAGGCATTCTCTGGGTTAAAGCTGCAATAGACAGCCACCTAATTTATTTTGGTTTCCACTGTATATGGTAACAGAACTGTTTTTGTTCTGGAATTTTGTAGCACTTAACAACATCTGTTATATTTCATTCCCAGAGTTTACCACATGATTATTTATTTATTTAATTAATTGAATTTCTTTACTGGGGTAGAGCTCTGATTAGTTCTACTCAATTTCAATTTCACTTTAGGGTCAACAATTGACCAGACATACAGATTAGACAAGAGTTCAATACGAACAAAGTGACAGTAAATAAAGTTAAACAGTAGAGTTATGTTAGAAAAGCAAAGAATCATATGTATTAATTCATAATATGAAGAATACTTTTGTACAGGCAGAGTAAAATAATTTAGAGATGTGAAATGGAACAAATAGTATTGGACTATTAGTAGATGAATTAGAGCAGAAACATGTTAAATTAGACTTAGGGGATGTGACCTGAGACGTAACAGGTACATTCTGCTTAATTGATTAAAGAAGATTTTAGTAGACAACATTTACATTTTAGGCATGGATGTTAATATTTTTTCCATACAGTTTAATATCTCATTTTAGCATTCCCACTATATGGCATTGTCTTTCCTCATTTTATCATCTTAAAGAAGAAATGCACTATCTCTAAACATGAACTGACTCAAATTATCTCTCCCCTTACAGTCCCTCCCTCCTATCTAAATCTCACTATCTTTCTGTCATGTTTTACATTTTAAGTAATCTTTGTGCTTAAATTTTACTTATGAAACCAGAGCAGGTAACTTGTTTCAGCTTGGTGCATTCTACAGAGAGCCAGTGAGTGTGGACAGTTGTAGAACTGCGTTCATGGCATTGTTAGGTTGTTGGAATTAATCATAATTTTGTATTCTGCTATTCTTGCACTAACTCTTTTCTGAACCACTTCTAGATGCATGGGGTGGTGGGTGCAGAGCAAGTTCAATATTGTTGTAATGGATTTGAGGTTATTTATTTATTTATTGTTCCATCAGGATGCCTTTATACCACATCATTGTACTCCTATATGGATTTTCCTTGCTTGGGTATTGAGTAAGTCAGTTTATCCAAGTTTATTCTAATGTTACATTTCTTGGACCATGTTTAAGTTTTGTCTTGGAAACTTAAAGATGCTCAAGTTCCTTGTAACAGGAACATTTTTTTTCACATTTATTGCAGAATTTTGATACATTTGTTGCTATTAGCACGTTTTGGCCTGGAAAAAAAATATCTGTGATTTTTGGTGGACTTTACAAGTAAAGATAATGCATTTTTCTTCATGCCACTACTTGTTTTATTTAAGGCCTGTATCACAATTTGGTGGACAAATCTGCAAGATATTTTTTTAACAATATCTTCTTCCAGTATAACCAAGTATTTTAATGTATGCTAACCAAGTTCAAGAGAAAATTCACAGACCGGAAAGTATTAGGGAGAAGTTTTGGAGTTTACATCAAATTATCATAAACATACCTTGAGTTGGATACACACATTGAAACATTTAATAAAAAGATATTTGCGAGATAAACAAAGTAAGTGTTGCACTATATTGGGGGATTGCATTAAAATATGCCATAGATAACTCCTATGTAGCCAGAATAAAGGATAAGGAGTGACTACATACAACTACATTACTGCTACCTATTTTTTCAGCTATAAATCTATCTGATTGGTAAATGTTTGTATGTTAGCCATGAACAATCTGGGTTCTGCTTCACCACTTGGTAAGTAAGCAAGTAACAATTAAGATTATATCCACCTACATTTCCAGATCATCGTATTCCCAAAAACAATGGAGATACTTCTAGAATTAAAAAAGTGTACCGATCATAAAAAGGAAAAGCAAGGACATGGAGACAAAACACATAAATTAATACTCTCCAGTCTGTATTTAAATGAAGTACATTTACTACTACTATTTACTGTCATACCTATCTCCTGAGCCTTCGCAGAATACTGCTTTTCATAATAAGTACATGCTTTTTATAAATTACCAAACTTTCAAAAGTTTGTCAACAAAACACCATCTTACTACACAAAAAGCCCGACTCTACAGCAATATTATTCACTTGACATCTGTAGCTTTCTGGACTGCGGCACAGTTAACTTACCTGTCCTTTGCAAATGTCAACACACAGTGTATATACCCTGCTTGTACATGGTGTGCACAAGTACTTTCACAAATGTAAAACAGACAAGGTTATTTTGCAAGTAATGCCAACACAATTTTACAACACCATTTTACTTTCTTTGTAGTAAATATTTTATAAGCAAACATATTTGATTTTTAAAATCTTTTTTTTTTCTGATGTAAGAAAAAGTTAATGCAGTTAAAATGTGATGAATTAAAACATCTGGTTCCAGGAACTGCAAACAGCCAAGGGCTAAATAAGCAGCCATAAGTTAACATTTTGCATCATGGCATAGAAGCAACTATAAATGAGATGGTCATTTTTATACATACCACATGTATATTCTAAGTTCATTACAGTCGTTTCCTTAAATTGCCAATTAATGAACAGAACTTCTTATGTTTGTTTTTTTTAAATCAAGAGTCAGTTTATTAGTTGTAAGTGAAGCAGAACAAAGTGGCTAATGTGACTGCCACAAAGCTGTGCATATAACATTAGCATACCTCGCAGGGGCAAATAAGGGGTCATAGTTTCAGCATAAGGAAAGGACTGCAGTCTCAGAGCAAAAGAAGCCACAAATATCTTTCAGAAACAATAAAATCCCACACTGAAAGACCAGTGATCACACAGTGTATCTTATATGCAATGCAAAAGTCCATGGTTCAAAATGAGGTTAGAAAATGTGGTAATCTTAGTACACAATAAAATTACTGCTACCTAGAACTGTCTTAGTTACTATATTCTGCTAACACATGTTTGCTTGGTTAGCATCATGTTAGTAACAGTATCAGTGTATTCCAGTGACAGACTGATTGGCTGGCAGAAAACTACACATACTATGATCTATATTTACTGTAACCCAATAACAGTTCTATAGGAATAAAGTATAAACAGTTTGCAAGTTAGTCAATAACAGTTTAGAAGTTTAGAACTATCTGTACCCTTTTACTTATTAATTGCTGTCTTTCAGTAAAACACTTGGATATCAAAACATTTTGTAACATTCTAGGAAATGTTTTTTATATATACATATATCTAATCTATAACTAATTGATATCTATATCTATTGAGATATATATATATATATATATATATATATGGGTCTACTACTAATTACCGACACGACGATTCCCCGACGGAAAACTCACCGACGCCAGATGACCGACATCACACAAACCCGACAACGCAAAACACCGAACACCATTACACCGAACACCATTACACCGACACACGGAACGTAAACAACACGCGACACTACATAGCATACACACTAGCCCTGACCCAAACCCTAACCCTAAGGTCCGACACTATCGCACACTTCACCTACCTGCACCCTAACCCTAACTCACTTAACCCACCCCTAGCCCAAGCTCCGACACTAACGCACACATCACCTACCTGCACCCTAACCCTAACTCACTTAACCCACCCCTAGCCCAAGCTCCGACACTAACGCACACTTCACCTACCTGCACCCTAACCCTAACTCACTTAACCCACCCCTAGCCCAAGCTCCGACACTAACGCACACTTCACCTACCTGCACCCTAACCCTAACTCACTTAACCCGTCCCTAAACTACAGTCCCTCACTAGCACACACTTACCTTACCCGAACCATACCTCCGACACGAACACACACTCACCTTTCCCACAGCCTAACCCGACATCCCACAATCTCGAGCACTTACCTGACCGCTCCTAACTCCGTCACCATCGCACACTTACCGCGTCGCGATCGCACATTCCCTTGTCGGTCTTTCCGCTGTCGGCAAATCACCCTGTCGGTACACTTACCTGTCGGTCATCTGGCGTCGGTGAGTTTTCCGTCGGGGAATCGTCGTTTCTGGCATTAGTAGTAGACCCATATATATATATATATATATATATATATATATATATATATATATATAAAATGGCAAATTTAAAGCTACTTGAAGAACTTGACTTCCAAAGACATAAATTAATATTTAGTATACTAAATGTTGATTTGTATTGATGTAGCACTGCAACTACTAATCACTGTTTCACTCAAAATCATTTGTGCCTGTTTTTACATCATGTTGTAACTGCATGCATGGCAAGAAACAAAACGGATGAGTTAGTAGAAAAGGCTGACCTGATGGACTAGCAGTTGTGCTCAGGGTTCATATAGCAAACACAACACCAGAGGATTATCCAACATAGGGGAATCACATGACCAACAGGCATACTTCTCATTCTGGGAGGGAGGCTGGCACGTTTTACTGCTACAAAGCTGACTTCAGGAAGAGAGCTAAAGTATAGCATCATTAGAGTGCCTGTATTTGCAATTTATGCTTTGCAATTCTATATGTAAGTACTATGCAATTTAGTTGGGTAATTACAAATGTTATATCATATTACTGTGCCTATGTGAATGTATTTGTATAATTTCTATTGTGTTAATGTGTCTGTTTCCTGTTTCTAGAGACCCCTTTGAAAATGGGCAGGCCAATCTGATCAGCAAAGTGTAATAAATAAAGCATGTCACACTGGTAGGATGCTATACAGACTTGTGTGTGTTGGTTGAGCTGAAACCACAACTATGGCACTGAAATAATGCCAGCAGTGGGATCTGCAACATGGTCCAAAAACCCTTGGGCTACTCTGCCCTGAAAATGAAACACTGTATCCTGATAGCTTTTGAATCATTACAGATAACTGTTTTTCATTACAGGGTAGTGGACAGAGATGAAGGCAGCAGACAGGAGTCAGAAGACATGGAGTTAAGATCATATAAGCCTCACACAAGGATGCAAAAATGTGGATTTAAAAGAAGTATTCTAATGCACAAATACACACCTTCATCACTTGGACAGCACATATGCATAACGATGGAACAGAACTGGGCTTACTTTGACTTCTAGAACCCAATTTACATTCTGAGACGTATCTTATCCTATCAGGAACGTAGCACATGACATGGCATATTTTACTTGTTTATGAAAGACATTTGTGGCAATGCCTATGCATTTTTTCTTTTCTTTCTTTTTTGCTACTCCATGCAGTTCTTTTCTATTCATATTAAACTTCTGTGTATGGCATTTAGAACATGAGCACACTCACAGTATTACAAAATGTAGTGACTTGGAATGAACTCCTGTTTAGTAAACATTTTACTCATTCACAGTTACGTGGTATGTATAAGATAATTCACAAGTAAATAAATATAAGGATTTACTAAGACAACGCAGTGCATCCCACAAACCAACTGATGAGGAGGACATGTATGGACTAAGGATAATAGAAGGGTGGAGGGGTTAAAGGATGTGCAAAACCCACACTGTTTGAAACTGACCATTCAAATGAGGTTGTGTTGCATATGGGTGTGAGGTGCTTTACACCTACGCAGAAAACATAATTTTATAAGTGTAGTGTAAATGTTGTTTTGAATTATTTGCAAAAATGGCCTTCGCAATATTATAAATGATACCCACTAAAAATTTATTTGTGTATGTCTGAGTGTGAGCACACCCTAAAAGGTGTACGCTCCTGCATGTGAGTGGCACACGTTTAAGATACAGTGTGTGCATTTCTCTCTCTCTTCCTCTCTCTCTCTCTCTATATATATATATATATATATAATTTAAGAATATATATATTCACACAAACTTACAAACTTCCAGGGAAGTGACTGAGGAGAAAGACCTAATGTTTTTGTTTCATCCAAACACTTCATTAAGTATAACGGTAAATAGATATTTTTCCAGCTGTGGAAAGAAAGGCCACATTCAAGACTGAACTTTAGTCCTTCCATACTGTCCTGTTACTGTCCACTTATCATTTTAGTGCATACTTAACTTCTTTGCTATTGTCTTTTTGTCTTTTCAGTTCAGATGGTAAACTTATTTCCTATGACTTTTGGTTTTTAAAACCAGACACATGATGACATTCTTAGGCCTCAAAGATTTCTCTGTGTTATCCAGTGAAAAATAAAACCATATGATCAAAGTTTATGGACAGTTTCTTGTTCTAGACCAATGAATGTAATTCTACCCACAGATATGTAGAATGTGTATCTTCAGGTTGCTGGCACTCTAGAATATCAACTGTTTTCAACAAATTAATCACATCATCTCTGGAACACAATGTATTTTCGTTAGATGCACACACCAGATGCAGTTCATAAATTAATGTTTATAATACAGCCAACTTGTGTCTTTGGAGTTTATGAGCCCTTCATAAGGAGTCAACAAGTTATTGATGCTAGATAACAGTGCCTTAATATCTCTGTATAACAATTACAGTATAAACTAATTCCCAGTTCAATTACAAGGATACTTTAGAATAGGAAGTTCCAATCTTAGATCCTGCATAAGAAAAAATAAAAATAAAAAGGGGTGGTAAGTTGATGGGGGAGTGGGGCACTTAATCTTCTTTGTAACATGGATCTTTTTTAACTTCTGAAGCAAAGTACAGACATCTTCTAACAATTTCCTGATTCAATGTGATAACCATGTGATTTATCTATATTTTATGTTTTTTACCTGCATAAACTCTGTTTTGTTTGCTTTTGGGTCAGTATTGTCTTTGTTTTCTACACCAACTATGCCCGTGTGAGTAACATCTTAATTTAGTCAGGTACGTATCTAGTCTATTTACTACTTAAACATCTGAGACCATTGTATTGTACTTAGAAACATTCTATGCCAGTTGGTTGTGAAGCAAAATCAAGGTGTCATTTGTAAATATCCCTGAGGAAAGATGAGTATGAGGTAACCTCACATATCAGACTAGTCTTATGGACAACACCAGCAGCTAACACTTAACACAGACAGCACAGAATGCACATTCCTACCAGTTCTGCAGCAAAAGTAAGTCACATGTTCCCTGGTCAGTCAGCAGCAGCCACTAGTTATGTCCTTATTGCAGTGATTGTAAATACTTATTGGGCACTGGACCACAGCTAGTAGTTATGTATCTACTCCACTGATCGTGGATACTTATTGGGCAGTAGACCACAGGCACTAGTTATGAAAATGCCCCAATGATTGTGAATAATTACTAGGAACTAGACCACAACCAGAAATTATGACCTTACCATAGTGATCATGAGTACTTACTGGGGAGTGGGGACTCATCCACAGCCACAAGTTATGTCCACATCCCAGTGATCATGAGTACTTCGATGGGGTCTCAACCACAGCCACATGTTAAGTTAATATCCCAGTGATCATTAATATTTACTGGGCAGTATATCACAGCCACCAGGTATGTCTACACCCCAATAATCATGAATTGTGTACACTAGACCACAGCCACTAATAATGTCCACACCCCAGTGATTATGAATACTTACTGGGGTAGGGAGGTGGGGACTCAACCACACCCACATGTTAAATTAATATCCTGATCATGAATAGTTACTGGACACTAGACCTCAGCTACTAGTAATGTCCATACCCCAATGATCATGACTTAAACTGCAGGAAGTCTTCATCGGTTGGACTTCTACTTCCAGAAACAGGACATGCTACAGAAGGACAAAGATGGACTTTTCTTTTTAGTTGGAAACAGCATGGCATATTTTCACCTCTTCAACCAGCATAAAAATCATAAAATTGTCCAGTGTATGTTCTTTAACTCCAGGAAGATTTATTTTATTGTCATAAAACTAGTCATCTTTTTTTCCAGCAAAACTGACTGCTTTATACATTTATCATCCAATTTTTATATTCATTGCTTAGAAGTTCTTCAGGATTTGAAGCAGGAAAAGCACAATGGTGCAATGGTTAGTTTTGTTGCTTCAACATGGTTAATCGCCCAGTTAAGTTCTCATCTAGGGTGCCTTCTGTGTGCAGTCTGCACATCATCCCTGTTTCTGCATGGAGGTTTTGCTGGGTGTTCCCATCTTCCACAGACATGCTAAAGGTGAAGTGGCAAACCTCTAACTACCCATAGCTGTACATACAGGAAAAGCATGAGTGTGTATGTTTTTTTTGTCTGCATCCTGTGACTGGTTGATACTCCCTCAGGATGAGCCTTTCTACCTTGTATCCACTATGTATTCGGCTAGGATCTGGCTCCACTATAACCCTGTCCTGGATTAAGTCAGCAAGAAGAGAGAATTAAAGAATGAAATAAAAATGACTTTTTCTTTCTATGCTACTTTTGTCTCGATGCCTGCCGCACTCATGCACTCCTTTACCCAGGAATTTCACCCAGTATTATGATAAGAGCTGTCCGGGGTGGGCATCATTCAGTCAGACCTGAATGTGCATTGTGCCCTCACTAGCATCCGAGTAATGAGGATGTATTTTAAACGCTTAATCCCACATCCAGGGTGAGGGTGGGGAGGTGATCTACATCATGGCGGAGGTTCAAAATGTCTTCTCCACACACACTCACTATGAAGCCTAACATTCACCGATGACTTAGTAAGCCTAATAATTAGCCTATAGCAGAGTCATGTACTTACAACCACAACTACTCCTCTGAGGGGATCTATTCAGTATTGGGCAGCTCTGCCTTACTGTCCTTTCCCAGGACAGACTTACCCATTCTTCCCTGCATGTGCCATTAAGTGCTGAGCCATTAATCAAATTCAGGTCACCTGAGCAGTAGGTAGGGATTTATCCCCCTGTACCACTGGTGCTAGCCAAAAGAAAATGACTTTCACAGAGCTTTGATTAGGTTTTCTGTTATCCAGCCAAATGATAGTTGTGTTGGCATGTCTAGTTTTGCTTTTCTGTTTCATAAAAACTTTTTTTTTACAGTTTTTCTACATTCAAAGTAGTTAAAACCTCTCTATATGGCATGTTATATTTGAAATTTAGTGTGTACTTTTCAAGCAAGAAATCTTAGTTTTTACTTCTAATTTGAAAGGATTCATCTTGTTTATATGAATCCATCAGAAGGCAACAAGCTCCATTGTTTTCTTGGCAAGAAAAAGATTGTGCTGTAGTTAGATCTGCTTGAAGAATTTCAGAGTGGCAGGCACACTGTTACGGACAGTCATATTTCAAATTTGGGAAATATACCTTTTTATTTCTAAAGTCACAAAGATGCTTCTGTTAATATTTCTGAATGACTTTAGTTTATATAGAGTTATCCTTTGTTTTTTTTCTCCTGAGGTTCCTCTGTATTACAGTTACAGGATGGGTAACACTTCTGGCTGTTGTGTAGTGCTCAGCAATAGAAGTAACCATAATGCTTTGCAGTCAGCATCCATGATGTTTTACAGTGAGGGGTGTGAAACAACATATTTTCCTGCCACAGGAAGCTCATTCCATCAGAAGAACAGCTAGTTCAAGTGACCTGCTTTATGAGGCTGTCTAACACTGATTCTAAGGACCTAAACCCCATCTGGAACATAGACAAGATAGTTAGAGGGACTGTTAAGTGTCTCAAACATTACCCCTTCTGTGGAACATCCATGTGAAGCAAAGCTCATCCCTAACCCTATTCAAAGATAACTAGACCAATGGACAGGGAATTACAGATTTTCCCTGGGTTGGCACTATGCCCCCAATGGACAGGGACAGCCTGAGAATGCTAGTTATGTACAAGTATATAGTATAACCATAAATGTCTTGGGGTATTATCACAAGTCAACAATATTTTGGTAGATTTGGGGTAAGCTTAGTGATAGCCTAATAGCCACATATGAACCTATAGTACTCACCCATGCTTTAGTTTGTTGTATTATAGGTCATGATTTTAACAAGCAATATTATACGAACATTGTTTGTTAAGCCAAACTATATTTCATCAGTTCAAACAACTGGAGAACAAGTTCTTATTTTCCAGTTAGGGTGTCTTGAGCATATCCCTTTAAAATGTTTTAACATTACATTTTGCAACAGATTTTGTAATGAATGTATCACAAGGCTGTGAAGGAGGCAGCCTTCTGCAACAAGCTGATAGAATTTCCTTTTTTATACATCAAATTACTGCCTACAAGCTGAAGACCAGGCATTCTGTGTCCATAGGCAGCACAAATTCTCTATGGTACTTTATTTAGAAGAAGGATGGGATAGTGAGTATTATGGGTCAAGGAGTATTTTTTTTTTGCCTGTCTTGTTGTGCAGCCTCAGAGATCAAATACATAACTAAATGAATCATGGGTACAAAACTCCCCACACCCATGAAGGGTGCAGAGGAACTTACTTCTGCAAAACAGGGTTCCCAGGTGGCACAATTTTCAACTTAACCAATTTGGCAAAGGCAGTTTAATAAATCCAGTTTAAGTTGCTAATGAGCTTTGTGCTACAGTACTGAGTTTGATGCCATCAGACTTCATTTATCTACAGTGTGTCTTAAACTGCATAACTTAATTAGACAGAACTCTTGAGTTGCTCCAGAAATGAACCACTTATGCCAAGTAACTTTACGTGGTTAACGAATGACAAACGCATGCTACTTTGATGACCTTGTCATGAAACCTGGAAACCATGTTTCATTTACAACCCTTCTCGACAGAGTAATCTCAGCCAGCACATTTCTTGATTACTGCATCAGTCTTAATGTCATGATTAAACATGGCACTTCATTACATCACAGATAAATATTCTAAAAAGGAAGAGCCCCAGCAATAAGCCCCTCAGATACCATGCTGATTACTGCATCATTAGAAAACAGTTGTTAGGACTATAACTGTCTGGTTCATAATCCTCACACGGTTCCCTAGGCAGTTTATGAATGTGGTTGGAACAACGAGAAGGAAGCAACGCCAATGAAGAGAAGTGCAGCTAAACCAAGCAAACCTTCACGATAACAAGTAATGCGTAGTTGTATGAAAAAGCAGAAACACCACCATAACGTACCAGATAATCCTTTATTGACCTAGGTTTCGTTCATCTACGAACTTCATCAGAATAGTTTATGAATGTGGGCTCCACCTACGCATCCTTTAATTCATGCACAAACCTCCGAAATAGCCTAGTGTCATAAAGCTTAACAATATTCAGCCACATTACATCCAGTGGGCTTCATTTCTCTCCAACTCTACCTCAGTTGTAGGACAGTACAAAACTGTTCTGTGGTTTTTTTTTTTTTGAAACTATATCTGTCCCCTCTAAAAGTCCACTTGTATCTAGGAACAAAACCAACAAGCCCCACAAAATCAGTTTTATCACCTTGTCAGGGAAACAACTGAAAATAACTGGCATATTCCTGCTGGAATCCCTTCTGATGTGAAACACTACAACTGTACCCATTCAACAGCCTTAACTAAGGTTAAAATGCTATGCAAATTAGTTAAGCACTTCACCTAGCTTTACAAGTAAAATGACGGAGACTCAGTCAGTTCCTGTATTCCAGCACTGTATCCTAATAGACCTCTTTCCTTATTGTTGCTCTATATACATCCAAGTTTCTCAATGCCTTCTCCTGTATCCCGTGCTGGCACCCATTTAATACTGTTGCCTGCTCTACAGTGGTAGTTACTCTCCCTGGTTAGGGCCTCCTCTTCTTCACTATGCATCCAAAGGGCCATTATGGCACCACTGTCTCCATCCCCTATTTTCCACACAATTCATTAAAAGAACAGTTTTACTTTTAGCATGGTTACACCCACCTTCTTGCTAGTTCCTCAAAAGCCACTGTATTTCCATCTTCTCCTGTTGATCCTCAGCTTCTTATGAGCTCTTCCCTTTTCACTACGTCTTCTTTTACTTCCTTTTCTGCCTCCTGTCATTCCAGCTGCATCTTTATTTATTTACTTTAATTTTGCAGGTTATTGAACTGGACTACTTAGGGCCCTTTTCCAATCACAATCTAATTATAAAAAAAACAAAAAAAAAATCTTTCTACCACTGATACAGGGTTTTGTTGCCATCAGCACATTTAGCTTGAACCACTAACCCACCACGTCTTGTGTTTACAATGCTCCATTTTTCTTGCCTAACATATCACTGATTTGGATCCTATATTTTCTGGTTTCTGTATTTTTCTTTTCCCAGTCCCCTCCCTTCTAATCAGGAATTACTGTAGTACAATATCATCATTACTACCCACCACTTCCCTCACCTGTAATTTTTCAGGGGCTTCAACCCTGGGAACAGCCAGGTCCTTTAATTTAACTTATGACATTTAATGTCCTGCCTATACCACTATCTCTCACTCATTCTAAACCCTGGAAAACAGTTCCTCCCACTTTAACACAACAATTATTCACCCCATAATTTGTCTTTCTTAACTGCCTGCTTCCTAATCTTACTAATAAAAAGTTGTAATTCTTAAATGCACCAGGTGCCTAATGGGACCATTGTCTACCTGTCCAGTCTTAGGAATATCATCTCAATCACATCATCTCCCATTTTCTACTTTCTCAACACTGCATCTTATCCTGGTCTTCAGATAGACTACTACTATTACTAGTACTATTACTACTACTATTACCTAGTACTATTACTAGTACTATTACTACTACTATTACTAGTACTATTACTACTACTATTACTAGTACTATTACTACTACTATTACTACTACTATTACTAGTACTATTACTACTACTATTACTAGTACTATTACTAGTACTATTACTACTACTATTACTACTACTATTACTACTACTACCACCTTCATTGCTTAATCTAATGTAGTAACTTATTAACGGTGTAAGTGAAATTATTTTTCACAGTCCCTTTTCAGTCAAGACCTGGGCCACAAATGCAGGGGTAAATGCAATGCATAATGCCAGTTTTAGAGCTGCCAGTCAAGCAATACATTTTAGAAAGGTGAGAGGAACATGACGAACTGCGAGAAAACCCATAAAAAGCACAGGAAAACAGAGAAGTTGCACACAGTGACCAGAGGTCCAGACTGAACCTTGGAACTTTCAGCGATCTTTATCACAAAGCCACCACGCTGCTTGATAATGCCCTTCCTATTTTGGATGCATTCTAGCAGTATCACATCCAAATGTTTGGCACATACTTTATTCATCTTTTTAGCTAGACATCTAAGAGTAAAATGCATTGCATCTGTTCCTGCCATCTCTTCTTTTCATGATCCTTACCTTCACTATCTCCTACCTCTCCTTACTCTCCTCATATTCTATCACCTTTCTACTTCTCCTCAGTGCGCCGGTTTCCATATACTTCACAATCTTGCTTTCAATAACTGCTTCCTATAATTAGTGGTAGGAGGTGGTGCCAAGCACATATCAACTCATTTTCCACATTTTTTTTTTCTAGTTCCTCAGCCACTCACAGAATTGTAGGAGTTATTCTTTGTTTGCACTGGTAGTTCAGGGCACCAGCACTTCTAAGAATGTTTGAGTGTCTCGTGATTTGGAATGTGTTCCATCCTGCATCTCTTTCTCGTGTTCTTTGTTTTACCAGTCTAACTGCTTCTGCTGGTAGTTCACGTATTACCACAAGCACAAGTGAGCAGGGATTATCTCTTCTCTTGGCTTCTGCTTTCTGCAAAACTTTGCAGTATTTCTATTTTTTTCATGTGCAATATTTTGTGAGTTTCTGAAGCATTGTATTTACTACTATTATTAGTTTACAATGAAAACAGTAGCTCTGCTACTTTGTGTCTTCATTTGCCCTTTTGCTGTTTACTGCACACATATATTAAACTACTGTGTTATTTGCCAAAATCACTATTCATTTAGCTGAGGTTTGTGCTGTTATATATATACATACATGCACACACGTGTGTGTAAGTTTGATAGAAGGTTTAGCAGCTTTATTTTTCTTCTTCATTATCTAGTGTTACACCTCAGATATCATATATTTATGGTTATTATTATATGCAGCCTTACAATGTACACTGCATTCTGAAATAATGAGGGCTTTGAGTTGCTTTCTGTGACCTGTACACAGTAAGAGCACTATGACTTCATCATAGTGGAATGCATAGCAGCATTTTATTTGTGCTGATTTCTGCAAATGTTTTCATTAACTAAGACCTACTATGTGCAACTACATATTTGTAGGTACAGTTTAGGGGCAGAGTTTAAATGACTTACTCAGACAGACTTTGCACATGTGTTAAAATGGAGAGAATCAAACTCAGGGTAAAAATTAGGTCATTTATCCAAAGTCCTTTATCATCACACATGTCCTCATCATAACTAGTAATCGCTTAGCACATGACATGTCTTTCATCTATGCAGCATGACACAAAATGTATCCTACTGAATGATTCAATATGGCAGCATGACACAAAATGTACCCTACTGAATGCAATATGGCAGCATGACACAAAATGTACCCTACTGAATGCAATATGGCAGCATGATACAAAATGTACCCTACTGAATGCAATATGGCAGCACCACCAGTGCAATATGGCAGCATGACACAAAATGTACCCTACTGAATGCAATATGGCAGCATGGCACAAAATGTACCCTACTGAATGCAATATGGCAGCATGACACAAAATGTACCCTACTGAATGCAGTATGGCAGCATGACACAAAATGTACCCTACTGAATGCAATATGGCAGCATGACACAAAATGTACCCTACTGAATGCAATATGGCAGCATGACACAAAATGTACCCTACTGAATGCAATATGGCAGCATGACACAAAATGTACCCTACTGAATGCAATATGGCAGCATGGCACAAAATGTACCCTACTGAATGTAATATGGCAGTATGACACAAAATGTACCCTACTGAATGTAATATGGCAGCATGACACAAAATGTACCCTACTGAATGATGCAATATGGCAGCATGACACAAAATGTACCCTAATGAATGCAATATGGCAGCATGACAAAACATGTACCCTACTGAATGCAATATGGCAGCATGACACAAAATGTACCCTACTGAATGCAACGTGACCTTTGTTTTCTTACTCTATTTAAGCTGGGTTTTCATATTCAGAATAACCATGTTAAACAATATTTATGACCAAGTTTTCTATCAGAAATTGTATGGCATGATAATATTAAATTTTTTCTTACTATTATTTTATTATTATTAGAATATCAGTGCTAAGATAAATAGCTTTTGCATCTAAAAGATTCAGTCACTGAGTATGTCAGGACAACATTTAAAAACAGGTTTCTAAATGCCATGATTATGTAAACCCAGCTTTTGTTTAAATGTTTTTAATTCAAATTGCATAGATCACATTTTAGAATAGAATCTAATAACACGCTGTATCATTTTGTGATATGCTATATAAGAAACTTCTAAAAGTAAGCACATCCTTCTATACAACTGTTTGCTTTGTGAGGTTACAGGGATTAAAAAATGCATTAGTAGTTTTGAGGAATGTAAGGGCATAAATGAGGTTCTCTGTACTTACTACAATGACAAGTATTCAGACTCAGAAGGAGCTCCTTTTAGTGTGAACAGCAGGCCACAGGAAGAGAAAGAAAGCAAGACATTGTGGAGACAGATGGACACACACATGCACAATGAGTCACCATGATCACAAGAACAATCACTAAATGAGAAAAGAAAACTGACAAGCAAAATTAATATTATATTTCATAAATTAAAAACAAAACAAGCATCACATCAATGCACTATTATTAGCCAACACTTTACATGATTTAGACACTGTTCACACTAAGCATTATACATTCATTATATATCTGCATCTCAGTGTTGGTGACTGCAATTAACAGTTATGTACCAGAAAGGTCAGTTAATTAGTTACTTATGCTCAATACAAAGTACTTACAACATTCATCATCTTTTTTAACTAATGCAGACCAATACAGGCAATAACATAAGACCAGTTACTGATATATATATATATATATATATATATATATATATATGTGTGTGTGTGTGTGTGTGTGTGTGTGTGTGAGTTCCAGATACCAGTCATATGATTTGACATTCTACTCAGTCATATGATTTGACATTCTACTCAGTGTGCACTATTTCTTAAATATACTCGATTCCCACTGTGTCATTGCTCATAAAAAATGCAGTCCTTTCCCATCAAGCAAATTATAGCCGGAAAGAAATAATGCAATAATGTAAGACTAAATCAGATTAGGTCCTCCACTTTCCAAGTGTCCACAGCTTGAGATACAAAATAATTTTCGGGTGCAGACTCCTTAGCCTTTGTCAATATCTATGTCTCACCACAGCAGGTAGTTTTAATGGATGCTGATAAATTATTGAGTTATAATCATTAAGAGCAGTCACTTTAGCCTAGACATTAACAAGTGCCTTACAATGAGCCCTGGTCCAAAATGAGTGGGATGGATGTGACCAATTAAATATGGCTTTAATTTGTAATAATCTCATATGCACCATTTTATCTGTCTGTTAAGCTGCATCATTCTCTTATGTTTTGTACACAGACCTCTATCATTAGCAGAGGTGCAACATACCTATTTGGCATCTATCCATTGTATACAAAGAGCATGACCACTTCATGACAACTTTTTAAAAGGCAGCAATACATTATTAGGTCGGTACATTAATGAATATGTTTTTTATAATCTTGAACTTTCATTACTGAAAGTTTATAAAATATGTTTATTACACAGCTTCTAGCAACTCTTTGCTATCTTTGAAACAAAATAATAGTTTGACTACTTACAAGCTGTTATTTTTCCTAACGTAGGCTATGCTGATCAATATCCCCTATAACATGATGGCTGGGACCCCCATCCCCTTTGTCCTGCCCTTCATTAGATATTAACTCCCTCACCACTACTACCTAAGACACATTTGACATTTACGGCACAATGCTAAACCATTTATTATGAAAGTTCTTATACTTATCAAATGAAGAAAACTTCATATGAAGTACAAGTCTCTATACTTTTCATATGGTGACAGTCAATGCACTACAGACCACTTTCTACTCACTTTAGATCATAATCCAATGACAAAATTAGTGGTAATCTGACAAATGCTAACAATATGTAACAGTTTAAGATGTAATGGCTGGGATTTGACTATACATATACTTGAACTGTGCTACTACGGTGTGTTATGTTCTAATAACCATTTTATATATTTAGTTTTCCCACCAAATGTTGCTTTGCTTCATTTTCCAAAGTCTTATCTGAAAACTGCCACTGCTCAGTAAGGCCACCTAAGGCAATGAAATAAACAAATAAAAATTAAAGAGGGAAGTAAGAAATTCTAGCTGTAGGAAAGACCAGTATTTTCTATATAATATACATGTACTGAAGGTTTGTATCTTTATCTTACGTCTTATTTGGGAGTTTTTTCCTCCATGGATCATTTTTGCAAATAGAAGCTCATTGGGGAAAGTCAAGTTAATAAATAACTTTTCAGTGCAAAAGCTTCATCAATGATACCAGGATAAGTTCCAGAATCCAAGTTTAGTGGTGTCTGCCTTCAGAATATGTACATTGAAAATGCTTTTAAGAACCAAAACACAACCCAAAATTATCATTATTTCTAAGCAGTCTAGTATCACATGATGCATTTGATGTCTATTCTCTCCCTAGAATGCTATATGTGCTCCCCCCCCCCCAAAGTCAGTACGTCAGATTTATGCAGAAGTACTTTATTTAGTCACAGAGCTTTCTAATTCTATACCAATTACAGTACTGTCAGTAGTGTCAACTTCATTGGTTATGAAAGCACATTTATTAAGAAAGATTAACTTAACAACTGGTAGGTTATTCACAAGGCAAATGTCATGAGTTTATGGGTGTATTTTGCAAAAATAAGGTAATAAGAGGGAAAATCTGAAGTGCAGTTCTACACATCTGTCAACTTTTTCAATATGGATGTTTACATTTTTTTTATTCACGAGTATGTGCATGCTAATAACATGACCTTTTATAGACATTAACTATATAAAAGACTAGTCCAACAGGTGCAAAACTGGTCACTAGTTATTTAAGATTAATATAACATTGTTGTAACATGAGAATACAACAATATCAACTCAGCCTGAGTGTATGTGGTCTTACTTGGAGGGCAACTTCCTGTATTCTCGTGGAGAACAGGAATGAAAATGCTTTAAAAATAAAAATGTCACTACTGGCTAAATGTTAAAAACTTCATGACATTTTCCTGCATTATACTTAGGGCTTTGCTAGTCATTTAATGAATCCATGCCACTTATCTGTGTATTACTAATGTTTCAAAATGATCTTTTTGTTATACACACTGCTGTAGCAGATTCCTTTATAAATTATCTGCAACAGAATCTTGTAAGCTTAAATGTAAATATGTTACTCAGAACCATTTCCAAGAGGTCTTCACCAACAACCCAAGGAAAATGCATTTACATTGTATGAGAAGGCCATTTTTTTACCAAGGTGAGACACATTACTTAAAGCTTATCTGCCTCCATATGCTGGCATTTAGTCTGCATCCATCAGGTTACTACTCGTTTTTGGATCTGTATCTCTGCTAATACTGGCGTTCTTAACTTATATTGGCTCACTCTGCATGTGAGTCACCCTAATCATATACATTTCCTAAACAATTGTTGCAGAGTAACTTCTGTTGCCATTCTGGGTGATGATTAATTGCATTAAATGTTCCTTTTATATGTAACACTGAATTTGGAATGAAATGCATTTAAATGTGAAAAATACAACAGATGAATATCAGTTTGCAGGCGAGTACAATAACCAGCATCTGTGTCCTTTTGTTTCTTCTTTATCTTTTATGTGTAATGATAAAAGCTTATTATACTGAATTAGTTATCTCGTTGTTTTTTTCCCCAAGACACTGCAGCTTGGTTTAGTTACTGCACTACATAAGTAGTTAGATAATACTGCTGTGAAGGTGTGGTTGTTCTTTTTTAATATCTGTACTTGTGTAATGTTGTGGAAATCTATCCTTACTATAGGAGCAGGTCTCGCAGATGCCTTTTGTGATTAGACTATGAAGTGCAACCTAATATGCTTGTGATTTTGTTACCCTTGCTGTGCAGTTTCCCCATATACTTTTTCTGTATATCTGCACTACAGAAATATAATTAGAAGCTTGGCACAGTGGTGCAGTGACTAACACTGTTGTATCACAGCAATAGGTTTTCTGGTACAATTTTTAGCTGGGGTGTCTTCTATGCAGAGTCTGCATGTCTTCCCTGTGTTTGCAAGGGTTTCTCTGAGTGCCCTAGTCCCCCCCCCCCACATTCTAAAGACATGCAGTCCATGGACTGGACACACCAAATTGTCCATAGGTGTGAATGAGCACAGTTATATGTGTGCATGATATGGAATAACTACAGCAGGGCTAGCCACCCAGTGGTGTGAACATTGGTTCTAGATGACTGTCACTATTGATGCGATACCCTAACCCCATGTGCAAAAATTGGAAAAAGGGGTTGTGGATGTGCGGATAAATCAGAAGGATGCTCTCATTTTTAGGCTGCTCATTTTAAAGTATCCTCTTATGTTTGTTGTTACTGAATACATATAACTGCCCTGTGGTAGAAGGTTTAATGCAGCTGCATAAAAAAAATCATGTTAGTTGTACGTAAGACAGAAGGAGGATTTTTAAGGCCTAGCAGGCAGAATGAATTCAAACGGGAATTAATCCACCACAAACTAAGGGAAGGAGCCCATCTCTGCATTCTGTCTATATACACCCACTCCCTAGTTATAATACATCATTATGACATCCCTTCCTCACATCTTACTGCCACAGCTATTTGGTTTTCTTAGTTATCTGGTCACTAAAATAAATTCAAATAATAATGCTGTTCATTGTCTTATTTATTCAGGACAGAGGAGTAGAAGTACATCTCTTTGAAAAGGCGTATTGTACGCAATATTTGTAACTATATGTAATATGTCTGTATGATTTTCAGGTGTTTCTCAGACCCTGCTGTACAGCCTTCTAATGTACCTTGGAAAAAATGTACATTTCATTCCACATACACTTTAAGGATCAGTTCATGGAATATTTTTTATGGAATTTTGTTGCTAGTTCTTTGACCCACTTCTTATTCAAATACATTAGAGTCTCACAATTTTCATTCTGGAACGTTTTGTCCTACCAGAATGACACAGGGTGTTCAACAAGTTTTTATTTTTCCTTTTTTGTTTTTTTTATTATAGGTTCATAGGTAGGTTCTAGGCTATCGGCCCAAGGGCCTACGTAAGCCTAGCCAACAAGGTTCCCTGGCTTATGCCACCCAAGAAAGTTACTTTCCTGTACCACTGTTGAGCAGAGACACAGAAGTGATTCCCGGGGTGTATTTCCTACTTCCTATCCACTCATCAAAATTTTTCTTGAAGAGTGCTAATGAAGAACTTTGCTTGACATAGATGGGTAGCCTTTTCCAGAGTATGGGAAGTCTCTGGGAAAGGAATCTATCCCTCCAGCATATCCTGTTTATTGTGGTGACAAGGATTAGGTCCCTAGAGTGTGTAGATTGGAGGGATTGGGATTTCTTTAGGTGTAGCATGTCCAACAGCTGGTTAGTCCCTCTAGGTTAGTGGTCTCTTTTCAGGGGAGACCTGAGGTGATATTTATACAACTAGGGAAATTTCGCCTGTGCATTGGGGTACTTACTTCCCCTACCCACGATCAGTACCCATGGAAGCGTTAGATGTGAGTACATGCACACAACCCTTTCCTAGGGTACTGGTGGCTGGGAGGATGGTGCACAAGATGGAGACTGCAATACAGGAAGCAGAGGTGAATGCCAGCTCAATGAAATGCATTGTGGATAAATTAGAGAAGTCAAATGTTTTGTTTCAAAATCAGTTATTCATTGAGATGGAGGATCTGATTATAGAAGAATGTATAGTTACAACCCTGTAATCAGGAGGGTTGCGAGATGATTTATTAAGCAACTTAAATGAGCAGAGTGAACCAGAGAATGAAATATCTTTGGAAGATATTATGGAAAAAAATACAGCAAGAGGAAGCAAAAATGACATTAAAAGGAAACAGTACACAGTTAAAGGAAACCTATGCAGCAACAGTTGCAACTACCTATGGGGGATAGAAAGGAAAGAAGAAAGAGGATGTGATGAAAAGAGATACTGCCAGCCCAGCTAGCAGGAATTTTGTAAGTAATTTGTGAATATCAACATGATTTATATAGAAGTGTGACAAAGGGACATACTGCCAGCATAGCTGTCTGGAATTTTGTAAATGGTTGTGTGTCATTTGTGAATGCCAACATGCTTCATGTAAGATGTTTGTGTTGCAAATGTATTAGAACTGTATGTCATATATATATATATATATATCAAAACAGGTTTGTACAGATGTGTGTTGAAAAGATATTTTATAAAGTACTGAGCTTAAACATGGATCCACAGTGTGCTCTGCTGGAAGAGAACAGAAATGTACATACACTATTGTAACTGTTTAAATGTATATTTTTTTAACAGTGGAAACTGGAACACAGGGGGTTAACTTCATTCCAGCAAAACTTCAGAAAAATAGCTGAAATTAAATTACTTTATGACAGTAAGATACAGGATATTTATACAAGGGAGCTCTCTGAGTTGTCTCGAAGGAGAAATAATTACTTGGCTTGATATGTGGAAGTGTTTTATTGCTTTATTACTTCCAACAGCTGCATATATCTGAGGAAAAGCCCTTGTCTATGTATTTTCACAGGTGGATACCAAATACTGCTAGCTTTCAGCAGTAGGGGGTTTTACCTGGGATAGAGTCAGATGACAAGAAATTATTTCATTCTGCAAGCTATCCCAGCAGTAATATTTGAGATGTTAATTTAAGAACTCTCTGAGACAGACTCTGCATTCTGTAGTCTGTCTTAGACCTGACCAGAAGACCCATTCACCACACAGCTGCCTTGCCTCTCTAATTAAGTGCACTAGGGTACAATGATTCTCTTAGATATGGTCAGGAATATAGCAAAGCTTAATTTAGACACTTTTCTTTATTTATTTGAGACTATCCTGCAATGTTATTTTAAATATTTCCTGTGATTTTGAACTCTGGTGTAAATGCGAATATATATTGAGTATGTTCTTGTTCTTTTATCATTTATTAAATATATTTAAACCTTTCATTGTGGCTGATCTGTCTAGAGATATTTAAGTTCTGAGAGTACTTGCATATGTATTTGGTGACACTGTGTACGTCACTCCTAATAGCCTTGCTCTTGGTCAAACTACCATTTGTATTGATAGTAACATTACACAGTAAGATTGGGAACCCTTTGTTAAGGGCCTTAAAGTAGTTGATAAGGGGTTCTAATGGCAGTGATAACTACCTTATAGCTTGGGCCGAAGGGATCATAGCTAGCAAACCTGTGCCAGCCTTTCCCAGATGTGTGTGTATGTAAAACAAATGCCCAAGAGTGTTTGTGTGTCAGCTACTTGGGCAGAGTGTTGCAGGTCTTGACTTCGAACCTTGGCTAAGGACTCAACCCTATAGCTGTGCCAGTGGGGAGTCTTACTTGGGATCTAGAAAAAGAGGGAAAAAACAGCCCCAGACTGACTGTGATGTCTGTGTGCTCTTAAGGTAAATTGCACTTGATACAGAGAGCTGTACCTGGAAATACTGTGTGTGTACCTGTCATCCTCCCAATGTACATCCCCCACTGTTGTCAGTGGTGAAGATTGAGGCTTCTTGAATACTGGGGTTCTGGTGGCAGTGATAACTAGCTTACAGTCTGGGCAGAATAGGGCATAGCAAGTAAACCTGTGGCAGCCTTTTCCAGGTGTGTGTGTGTGTGTGTGTGTGTGTGTGTGTGTGTGTGTGTGTGTGTGTATGTGTGTAAAACTAATCTCCAGGAGTGTGTGTGTCAGCTACTTGGGCAGAGTATTGGAGGACTTGGCTTGGAACCCTGGCTAAGGACTCAACTCTACAGCTGTGCCAGTGGGGAGTCTTATTAGGGATCTGGAAAAAGAGGGAGAAACCAGCCCTGGACTGACTGTGTTCTCTGTGTGTGCTTAAGGGAAATTGCACTTGATGCAGAGAGCTGCATCTGGAAATACTGTGTGTGTACCTGTCATCCTCCAAATGTACGTCCCCCACTGTTGCCTGTGGTGAGGACTGGGGCTCCTTGATTACTGGTCCAGTGATAGGATGTCACAGAGGACATTTCAAAAATAAAATTTGTGGTGACAGTACAAACTAAAAGAAGTCAGGAGTTGAATAGATATGAGGTATGAGACAATCTAATTTTATCTTTGGGTGTTAAAACACAAAAGGTAAGAGTTTTTATTTTGATTAATAAAGAGACATTTTGTGACTTTTTTTAGAAACTGCACAAGGCATGAAAAAGTTTTTGTGTGAATATGAAAAGAGGCAGAATGATAATCCATGGAGTGAGTAAGTGGTTAAATCATCTTTTCGAGAGACAAAAAAGAAAGTACACATACAATTTTGAACAGAGGCAGAAAGAGAAACTTTAAAAGAACACTTAAAATTATTTGTAAAGAAGTAATGGACATTTCAAAAGTCTATGATAAAAGAGGTTTGTGGACTGGTGGATGGGATTATAATGTTGTTTTAACAGTAGAAATGGATAAAATTGTACACATTCTGAGTATCAAAAATATTGAAGGTAACAAGGGCATTGTAAAATATTGGGGACAACCAGAAATGTTTTTTTTTTGTGGGAAAGAAGGACATTTAGTGAATAACTGTGATAAAAAGGAATTATATATATATATGGGAAAACAAGACAGGATGCAAATAAATGTGAACTTGAATATTACAAATGTAAAAAAAAACTGGACATATATGGATGGAATGTAAAGTGAAAGAGAATGAAACAAATGATGAAAATTGTGGAAATCATAAACAGCACATTAAAAATAAAGAAGAGATAGAAATAGATGAAACTTTTGAAAAATAAAAGGGACATAGTAAAAGAAAAGTAAAGACAAAGGAGAGGAAATAGGAATAGAGTTGGAAGTTAGTGATGAAAGAGATATAAGCTGAAAAGTGGTAAGAGGAAAACAATTCTATTTGTAAAAGAGTAAAAGATAGAAAAGGGAAATTTAAAGCTATTAATATAAAAGAAAAGAAGAAAGGAAATGTATGACAGATACTAATTAAAGAAAGCAGTACAGGAAGAAAATTATATCCTTTATGTTTAGAACAGAGAAAGGAATAATTTAAGGATTTTTTTTCATTTAATGTAAACAGTATGGAAAATATAATTAGGATAGGAATTTAGACTGGTGTAATAAATATGATGTAGATATTACTATTTTGGAGGATATAAGGTTTCTGACGTATGAAGAAAGATTACAGACAGAAAAAATATGGGATGGGGAGATAATTTTGAATAAAAAAAAAACAGGAAATATATAAGAAAAATGATAGAAGTTATGAAATGTTGGAATTGGTTATATGGAGCAGAAAATCATGCACATATAGAAGGGGCACTTTAAAATCTGAAACTGATTATTTTCTGATATCAGAAGGAATATGTATAGCAGAAGAGGAAACTATTGCAACAGGTTTTTCAGATAATTTGGGAATAGGGATGGAAATATATGATAGTAAATGTTTGTCTTTTCGGCTTTTCCCGGTTAGGGGTTGCCACAGCGGTACTCCGGTCCGCTAATGATTGTCAGTCGATTTTTTTTATGGTGCCGAGTTGCCAGCCACGACACCCAACCTTCAGCGAAGGCATGCCCATCCACACATGTCTTTCGGAGGCCACTCGACGGCGGGGAGGACATGCAGACTCCACACAGAAGGCATTCTAGCCAAGAACCGAACAGGAGAACCTCTTGCTGTGAGGCAACAACGCTACCGGTGTACCACTGTGGCTTATATATGATAGTAAATAATACATTAAAATAGGAAGGGGAATAAAAAAAATAAATGGAAAAGAATTTTTATGAAAAAGGAAACTAATTAATTATACAATTAAGGAAAGATCATATTATGAACGCATTTAAAAAGCCTGAATGGTGGATTACTTTTAATGGAAAATATAAATGGAATTTTTTACATTGGCAGAGCAAAGTAAGAGAGAAATAAATGCAGGAATATGACAAAATATATAAATTTGCATTAAAAATTTAGAGAACAATAACAGAATATTACAAAAAGGAGAATAAATTTTATAAATTATGAAACAATTAAGTAATTATTATATTAAAGATACTTTTTATATTGTATAATGGAAGCGGTATCAGCATATTTAAGTAAGATAATGAAGAAGGATAGTTGTAAAAATGAGAGAAATGAAATATAAAGGAAGAAATTTAAAGAAAAGTCAATAACAGTTTATGGAAATTGTAAGTTATGTGGAAGATATGTGTAGAAAGAAAAAAAGACAAAGTACAAGGATGTGAGAATTAAATATAATTCTCTTTACAAATTAACAGGGAATTTGAGAAACAGATTACTTTATATTAATTGGATAAACTGCTTAACAGTTAAATGCAGAATTGGTAGCTTCTGGGCAGAACTGGATTTGAAAAGAATAAAAATCTAAAAAGAATGGCAAAAAGCCTTTGTTACATGTTTTTAATGAATGGTTAAATAAAGGTTTAAATCATAAGGAATTATGTAGTGGGATATTAAAGAACAATAAAATTATGCAAGTGTAAATAACAGCGTATAACAATAAGAAAGTAAGAGTCTTAGTGAATTATTGGCTAAGTAAAGGAATAGACATGAGCAATGGTATAATACAAGGGTGTCCTATGAGTAGTACTTTATTTGTTTTAGTTATGATTACAATAGTCAGTGAGGTTAATTGTAAAATGAAGACTGCAAAACATTTAATTTATGCAGACACTGAAATACCAGTTATGATGTCATATGCAGACAAAATTATTATAACAACTAAAAATAGAAAATGGATGAGAGAAGATATATTTTATTTAGTTGATTGTTTGAAAGACATGAATTTAAATAAACAGAAAACCAAAAGAATGGGAGACAAAATAAAAACAAATATACAATTTTCTGTGAAAGAAATCTCTTTATTAGGAGTGCATTTTGATCAAGAAAGTAACAGAAAGCAATGGGATACAGTATTAAAGGAATTGAAAGATATTTGTGCTTTATGGAAAATGTTCAGATTAGCTTATAAGAAGAAAGTAAGCCTGAATAATTCAGTATTAACAGGTAAAACAGCATATTTACCAACTATTATTAATACATAATATATGAAAAGCCATTGTTAGATTTTTTTTTCTTTTATATGGGGTTCTAGATTAAATCCTGTTAAAAGAGATGCATTATGTATATGAACAAAGAAGATGGAAGACTGGGTATGTTAAATCTGACAGTATATGCTGCATTATTAAATTTGTATATGGTTTTGAAATGTTTAAATGAAAAAAAAATTGAATTTAGTAACAAGATTAATTAAATATAGGTATGAAGAATTTTGGAAAACAAGAAGAAGTAATAAAATAAAGGAATTTTGTAATGAAGAAATAAAGAAGTATTAACAAAATATAAAAATGTGGAAAATAAAAACTGATGAAACAGAAGAAGATAGAAAAACATGATACAAAAATATTATGAGTCAATATTATTGTATCCATGGGAAAATGTACCAGAGGAAAAGATTAAAGCAATGAAAGAAAAAAAGAAAGAAAAAAAGAAAGAAAGAAATGGTGTAGTGATAAAGTTGAATGTCAAGATTTTTTTGTGGAAACTGGGAATAAAAAATACCAGAAAAAGCTAAAATGCTGTACAAAAATAAAAGTGAAAAATATATTTGTATTGTGGTGAAGAAGAAACAACAGAACATGTATTTTTGAAATGTAAGAGAGTTAAAAAAAACATGTGACCAATTATGTACACATTCTTTTCTAGAAATTTAAAGAACAGTGATAGTATAAACATGGATATGACTGAAAATGTTATTATAAGAATACAGGTAAAGAACAAAAAATTGAATATGAATAAAAAAAGTATTTTATGTTGTATGGGTATTATGGAATGAGAAGATTAATTAAATTATATTTAATGGAAAATGGACATTATCATTAATATTAAAAAAGTTCAGATTATAGTTATGGAAAAAGGAGTGGAGTTGAATTAATAAGTATGTATATAAGAACAATTGATAATGTATAGAAAAATAAAAATGAAAGCTACTTTAAATAATTGTATAACTTTCTAAATAAGTAGTCCAAAACAAAAATGTATGTGGTTGGTGCTAAAAGGTTGGGAGGGTGGCCTAATGGTTAAGGTGTTTGCCTTACAAACACAAGGTGCAGGGTTCGAGTCTCACAAGGGATAATTGTCTAGGCTTAAAATGGCTTACAAGGGCAGTTAGCTTAGTACTAGCCTATGAACCTATGAACAACACCAAGAACCAAATTTAGCACCAAGATGAAGACACTGGTCCCTGGAATGTAGTTTAATATTCTTTAATTAAAACAATCCACAACACATAACGTTTAGCGCTTTCATCAATACACATTGACTTCATCGATATGCTTGTGCTGTGTTGATGAGGTCATAACAAGGCCGAAATATGCATATTGATGAAGTCAATGTGTATTGATGAAAGCGCTAAACATTATGTGTTGTGGATTGTTTTAATTAAAGAATATTAAATTACGTTCCAGGGACCAGTGTCTTCATCTTGGTGCTAAATTTGGTTCTTAATGTTCTTTCTAAATAAGTATATATTTGAAAATGTAAATATTTGTATAATACAAAAACATGCAAATAAATAAAAGACCCCAACACTTAATAGTTGCAGTGGGATCTTTTACATCTGACTGAGCTACCAGCAACTCAAGCAGATGGGACCTCGATTTAACATTTAAAACTTTCACTACAAAAATTCAGACTGACAGGATTTTATATCACTGTTTGCACAAATCTGTCTTAGTAGTGGAAAGTCCTTTGGAATATTAGATGTTTAAAATAAGGTTTTTCTAACTAAATGAATTAATATGCTGAATAATCAATGATTCTTTACTTTCTTCCACCCTCATATCAGACATATATTCAAATATGGCAATTATAATATAAGCAGAAACAGATTATGTTTTCCTTTTACGAGCTTCTGATTTATGGAATTATTATAAAAAACAAAAAAAAAAACAAAATAAGTAATGATGATACATGTTTATATCTGAGATCTGACATGGCCCAGTGTACTTTGGTATTTATGATTGACCTATCAAAGTAAATAGCTCTGTAAGTGAAATAATGGTACACGGTTATTTAGATGAATGAAGTGGAAATATTCTGTCTGTAATATGAGTTTTGGGGTGCTCTGCAATAAGGCTTAGATAACATGTAGTGGGGTACCCATCTACTAATTCTGTATATTATAAAACAGCAGTGATTTTGGTTTTCCTAATCTTACAGCACAAAATATTTCAAGTCTCACAAACCATACCCCCATGTATTCCATTTATACATGTTTGCAGTAGTGTTTTCCACTGACTTCAAAGTCTTTACTGAATAAGACTTTAGGAAGTTTGTATAGGAGGGAATGGAGTATCATGCAAATGGCTTTGAATTCTAATTTGGAGACAAATTTTAATATTTTGTAGTGATAACCATTAATTTAGTATAGCATCAACAAATGAACTGGAAAGGAAAACACCAACCTTCGCGTAAGGATTGAACTCAGGACATTCCACATTTTGTGTGGTTGTCACTACAACTGGACTGATAAGTAGTATGTATTCAGTTGGGTATCTGACCAAAGTATCCATTGATTCTTTTTTTTGTCCAGTGGCAATGACAAGTGCACAAAATGTGGCAGTTCCTGGATTCAATCCTCAGACAAGGATTGGTATTTTCCTTTCTTGTTCAGGTTTTTGTAGTGATGGTTCATTTATTTGTTGTGTTTTTAATAGTGTGGTGAGGGATAGGTGTTAGGATTTTATAGTTTTATATTTTAGCTCTGTTCTTGTTTGTTTTATTTTTAGTTCATTTAGATAGTCTTTAGCGTCTGTGAGACATCGCTTTGTTCTGTTTACTTCCATTAGGGCAAATTACAAATAGCAGGAGTGATACTAACAAATGCAGTGGATCAGGATTTTTGAGATATGCCCTAATGCAGTAGGCACTTTCACTGAGGATGGGCATTACTGCAGGTATGTTACTCACTCATACCAGTGACATAAGCCTGTAGGGACTCTGCCTCTTTAAGAAGTAAGGCACCTTTAGTTAAGTTTCGATGGTTTCCAGTGAGAAATTCTTACCCTCTAGTTTGTCCCCATACATGTGCCCTACACCTTCTCCCAGAAGAGAGGTGAGCATTCTAAGCCTCACCACTTCTCCCTCCTCTTACCCCAAACTCCAACAGGTGCCATCAAACTTTAATCACCTGGTTTTATTGTACATCAATGAGCTGGGCTGAGAATCAGGTCAGTTTTGCTGGTAATAATATTTTTGAAATAAATGTTTACTCATGGTTAGTGTTTTATTTTATTTTATTTTTTGTTACATTTTTTTAACTTTTTTATTCTAATAAATACAGATTTTATTTCTAAGGGTTGATTTAAGTGGGCAGTGTTTTTGGGAGGGGTTTGTGCATGTAGATTTTACGCATACAGTATATAAAGTTATGTTTTACATTACAGTGAATGGGATACAATATCTGTATTTTAGCTTTCTTTATTTGACTTAGTGTTTTAAATTAAAATAAACACAGATTTGGGTCTAGAGAGGTTGTTTTAGGCGGGAGAGAGTTATTTTTTGGGGGTCTCACTGTTTCTTTTTTCTCTGTACATTGTCCAAACCTTTACTTTTTTTTTTTAGACTGTAGAATAAATAATGCAAGTTTAGGAGAATTTTAGTATTTGGTAACAAACCAAGAATGTAGCTAAATAGTTAATGTTACACCAAATATATAATGCAATACAAACTTATCATGCATGCAATGTATATATATATATATATATATATATATATATATATATATATATATGTGTGTGTGTGTGTGTGTGTGTGTGTGTGTGTGTGTGTATACACATACAGAGAGAGAGAGGGGTGGGGAGGGTTGGATATATATTTATGAATGTTGCAGCCAATCAGTAATTCAGGAAATATGATAAATGAAGGAAAAACCTATGAAGACATGAAGAACATGCAACCTCCATAGAGGTAGTAACTGGAAGTAAGGACAGAACCCCCAACAAAGACAATGTAGTATCAGGTTACTATGTCTTAGGCTTCAGTAAATATTTATATTTACTGCATTTGGACATGCTTTGTGGTGGCAACTTCTGTTTTGCTAAGATTATTTATTTTTTATGCATCAGTATTCAGTCCTTAGCTATGCATGACTTCTACTTTTACTATTTACCCATTCTTGTATGGAAAGTACTTGGAAAATGGACACTGGTGTCTCACTGTCCCACTGCTGTAAATCAGAGTAAATAAATGCATACATACATAAACCACTACTGGACTGACTCAGGTGCATTTGTAGAGTAGAACCAGTTATAAGGGAACACACTGCCTGATTTATGTGAATATATATTTAGAAATACAACTAAATAAAGTATGCATTCAAATCTCCCTGCTAAAAAGAAATTTGATAATTCATAGTAGAAAGCAAAACCACAGGAAGAATGGAGCGGATGCAGCACCTGTCCCAGATGCTAATTTGTAGGAGAGTAGATCAGCATATGCCACTTTTAAAAAAAAATAGTTTGTAACTTATTAACTATCATTAAGCAATCACAGCTATAAACACTTACAGACAGCTTTGTAAGAGTCAAACTGTTCTTTTTTTAAGTAGTTGTAGGGTGTTCATACTAAGAATACCTGTTAACTGTCCAACCATGCTTATTTAAGTAACAATGGAATATTTGTTTTTACGTTAATAAATTCACTTTTTATAATTGTTCTATGTTGTTTTTATTAATGACAACATAGAACATTTATAGAAAATTTTATTACTCTAACAACCTAATAAAAAATTGATGGTTTAAGCTACTGTTAAGTAATGCAATTACTTACAGAAAGCACAATGTTGCTAAATAAGTGTGTTGCCTAGGGTGCCAAACTCCCTTGCTACAGTTCTGGCAAAAATGATGGCAAGCAACTTGTAGATAGTTTAGTGAGCATGTGATGTGTGGTCTGCAACGAAGAACTCATTTCGACAGTATGCCAGTGTATCTCCGTCTGCTGGAGTGCTAAAGCTGGAACACAGCAACAAATCCAGCTTATGTATCTCAAATGCTGTGAGAGACAGGGCTTGGTTTTGTAGCAGCCCTGGTGGACATGTTGTCAGGGTGATATTCTCATGAGAATGATGAAGACACTCCACCAGAGATGTAGCTTGCTAATATGGTGTCCAGTGCTGCCCCCAAATCTGGTACTCCCCTCAATAAAGAATAGTTGTGTAAGAACTTACCATAGCCTTAGATGTCCTTCTCTTCAATGTTGCAGTATTCATCACAGTAGGGGAGGTTGCTGCCTACGTCGACATCCGGCCAGTATACCAAAGTCTTGCTTCAGGGGGGGTATGTGTGATGTCCTGAGCCAGGGCCATAAAGCTACATAGGGTGTAAAAGTGACGTCTGCATGTACCCTCTTCAGAATGGACTGCCGCATACAGTAGTACTCCTGGAGGTTTAAGAAGGGTCAAGTTAGTTAGACCCTAGAGACTCACATGTGGACTAGAATAAGGGTACTTGTTAGGCTGTGATTAGTGGAGAAGTCAGCAGGAAGGCAAGACGATGTACCCACAGGTAAGTGGGGTATAATAGGCAGGTGAGCAAAAAGGGGCAGGAAGGGAGGGACTGAATACTGCTACATGGAAGAGAAGGCCATCTAAGGTTATGGTAAGTTCTTTCACAACTATTCTATGTCCTTCTATTCACATGTTACACTACTCATAACAATAGGGAGAATGCTAAAGCTTTTAGGTATGAACTTGGGTGGAGGATAGGGGTCCTTGGTCAATGAGACCCTGAAGAATGGACTTGGCGAAACCAGTTCCAGCCCTAGAGGCTAGGTCCAGCTTGTAATGTTTGGCAAATGTGTGTACTGATGCACAAGTGGCAGCTTCTAGAATTGAGGCACAGTCAACCCCCTTGAAAAAAAAACGCCGAGGAAGCAGCTGTCCTGGTAGAGTGTGATTTGACCTGGGCCTGTAACGTTTTACCATGAGCGGAATAACACATTCCAGTGGAGTTTGAGATCCATGAGGAAATGGTTTGTTTGGTGACTGCCTTCCCTAGAGCCCTAGGATGTAAAGAAATTAAAAGCTGATCAGATTTTCTAATAGGTTTTGTCTTATCTAATACCTCAGTTGTCTGTGTACATCTACAGAGTGCAGTGTTCTCTCAGAAGCATTTTGGGGGTTAGGGTAAAAAACAGGAAGGTTAATGGTTTGGTTCATTAACCACCTTAGGCATGAAGGAGGGATTAGTTCTGAGGTCAACCCTGTCTTAGTGGAAAATGAGGTAAGGAGAGATGGCCATAAGGGCTTGTATCGCTGATACCCTCTTGGCGAAGGTAAGGGCCACTAGTAGGACAGTCTTAAAGGTGTACAGTTTTAGGGTTACTGAATGTGCTGGTTCAAAAGGAGGGAGTGTTAGTTTTTCCTAGTACAAAATTCAGGTCCCAAGGTGGAGGGATAGGCTTCCTTGGGGGCCTGATATGAAGGACTCCTTTCAGGACCAGCTTGACATACAATCTGGATACCAGCAGTGGTAACATGGGCAGACAGGCAGAGATGGCAGAGAAATGGACTTTGACTGATGAGTAGATTCGTCCTGAGTGAAGAAGCTCACACAAATAGGAAAGGACCAAGGGAACAGGGATAGTCTTAGGGTCCTGTTTTTTCCTCTGACACCACCTGGAGAATCTTTTCCATTTTGCAGTGTAATTTCATCTGGTGCAAGGTTTCCTGGCCTCCTGCAGGACATTGAATATAGATGTCTGAAGGGGATTAGAACCCTATCACTCATAAGGTCAGCTTTAAGTTGTTCACTTGAGGGTGTAATAGGGATCCCCTGTTTTGTGTGAGCAAGTCTATCTGGTGGGGTAACCTGTGGTGATTGCCCCTGGTTAGTAGGTAGAGAAGGGGAAACCAATACTGTCTTGGCCAGTAGGGGGTCATCAACAGGATTTTTTGGGTTGTCCTTCTGGATCTTGAGGACAACTTTGTGAATCAGAGTGAAAAGTGGGAAGGCATAGAGATACATTCCCTCTCAATGAAAGGAGAAGGCGTCCACTTTCCAGGCTTGTGGATGTGGGGCCCTTGTGCAAAATTTGGGCATCTGTTTGTTCTGGGATGAGGTAAACAGATCTAGTTGTGGAATACTCCACCTGTGTATAAGATCTAGGAATACCTCTCTATGAAGCATCCATTTGTGAGAGGGAGCTGAAGTTCTACTTAGATAGTCTGCCATAACATTCTCTGTGGAGGGAATGTAAACTGCTAGTAGATGGACATTGAGGGTTGTTGCTAAGGTCCAGATTTGGATGGCTAAGCTGCAAAGGGGGTAGGATCTTGTCCCCCCCTGTTTGTTTATATACCACATGACAGTCATGTTGTCCGTGATTACTTTGAGAGCCCCTGGAAATAGGGCTGTTTTGAAAGTCTGTAGGGCTAGTTGGAGTGCCCTCATTTCTTTGACATTGATGAGGTCCCTTAGTCTTAGTGTGGACCATTTTCCCTGCGCAGTTACCTGTCTTGGGTTGTGCTGTAGCACTGCCTCCCAACCCAAGTTTGATGCGTCTGTGGTGAGTTCTTGCTGGTGGGCATGAACCTTTAATGGAATTCCCTGGTTGTGATGGATGGGAGAGCTCCATCACTGGATTTCTCTGTTCACATTGGAGTAGGGGAAGAGGAGAGTCCAGGAGATGGGCATGTTGGCTCCATAAGTTCTTCAAGATCCACTGGATCTTTCTCAGGTAGAGTCTTGCTAGGGCTAACATGGGTATCAGGGAAGCCATGTGTCCCAGCACCCTTAGGAATTCTCGTGCTGGTAATGAAGGGAGACTGCTGAGTTTGTTGAAGTATGTGCCAAGATCCAAGATTCTTTGTTCTGGGATAAAGGCTTTCGTTAGGTCTGTTCTGATTCTGCATCCCAAGAAAATCATGTCTTGTGTGGGTTGCAGATGCGACTTTGCGTTGTTTACAGTGAACAATAGGTGGGTCAAGGTGTAGATCCCGTCTTAGGTACTCTTGGAGGACTTGGCGGCCTTGATGAAGAACCATCAGATCATATAGGTATGTGTATAGTTGTATACCCTGTGTTCTGCAATGACTGATGAAAGGTGCTAGACATTTTGTGAACACTCGAGGGGCTGTGGGGAGCCCAAAGGGCAAGACAGAGAACTGAAAATGCCAGGAACCTACTGCAAAGCAAAGGAATTTCCTGTAGTCTGGGTGAATTGGTAAGTGGAGGTAGGTATCCTTCAAATCTAGGACTACCATGAAGCCCTGATTGGGAATGAGTGGCAGGAGTAAAGGTAGGGTGATCATTTTGAAGTTGGGTACCTTGAGAAAAAGGTTTAGGAAAGATAAGTCCAGAACTGGTCTCTATGGGCCATCTTTCCTTGGTACCAGAAACATTCTTGAATAAAATCCTTTGTTTTTTGGGGTGGGTGCTATTTGTTCTATGGTGCCTTGGGCTAGAAGTTGTTGAATGATAGTGGGGAAGAAGTGGATTTGATTTGTTGGTGATTGAGGAATTCCCTGGAAGGGGGGCAGCATCCACCAAGTCATGAAGTAACCCCTTTGAATGATGGAAAGTACCCATTTTTCTGTAGTAATCTTCCACCAGGAGGGTAGGGAGATGGTGAGGCGAAGGGACAGAGGGTTAGTTGCAAAGGTAAGTCATAGAGGAGGTGGTCTACCTTGGTCAGACTCTCTCTGAAAGGGTAGAGTAGCAGGATTGGTTGGAAACCTGGGGGCAAAGGTTTTCCTTGGTTACCTGCATCCCTTTGTTTAAGGAACTGTGTGGGGGGTTTGCCTCCTGACAAAAGAAGTCTTCTGTGGATAGTTTCTGTGGTATCTGGGAATGGGGGATACCAGCAAGTGTTTTAGGTTTTGCAGTTCTTTTCCCTTCTCTTGAAGGGATTTAAGATGTTCAGATGAGGCTTGGCCAGAAAGGGCTTTATTGTCTAGGGGGGCATCCAGGAGTTTTGTTCGTACATCTAAGGGCAGAGGCTGAAGTCTTAGCCAGGAGTATCACCTTAGTACTGAGTCAGAAGCAGCAGATTTGGATGATGCTACCACAAGATCGTAACTGCACTTTATGGAGTGCCTAGTTACTTGGGATGCTGCTGAGAGTAGGTTGCTTAGTTGAGTTTTAATATTGGATTCGGGTGCCTCTGAAAATAGGGTAGAAGCCTTGGCAATTGTGTCCAGGACATAGCCATGTGGGTTTGGTAGTTCAGTGCTCTTACAGCAAGAGTAGAGGAGATATATACTTTTTACCTAGCCTATCCATAAATTTACTGTCTTTATCAGTCGGACAGAGGGCAGTAGAAGGTAATTGTCTAGATGTTCTATCTGCAGAGACTGCGATAACAGCAAGGTCTGCTGGTGGGGTTCTGAAAAGGAAATAGGTGTCCTGTGGGACCTTATAGAAATGGTCAGAATGTTTAGAGGCCGGGGGCTGTGAGTCAGGTGCTTGTGAGGTGGCTAAAAAGGCATCCTGGAAGGCAGGGAGCAAGGGAGGCACAGCTGAAGGGGATGGCTGTTCCATTTGGAGCAGGTCAACATACCTTTTCTTAATATCGGTGACCTCTGAGACCTGCCACTTAAAATGTTCCCTCATGAGGGAAATGGTATCACCTAAGGTGAATTTTTCCTCAGGAGACTCAGGGGTGATGAGATCCTCTTCCTCTGGGGTAATGAAATCCTTGGGTGAAACTATTTGAGATTCATAGGTCACAGAATCTTCATCTGAGGAGAGCTCTTCCTCTGATACAAGTGAAGGGGGCCCTGTATGAGACACAGTAGGTTGTTGCTGTGTCTGTAGAGCCTGGAATGCCTTAAACAGGCTCTGAGAGAAAGCTTCTCATCCTGGGACAGGATGTGTTTCTGCGTGCTTTACTTTCTGTTTTCTCTTCATAGGGAAAGATGGTAGAGAAAGAGAGGGAGCCGACGTCTGGGTGGATGGAGGAGCAAGAGCAGGGCCCTCCGACTGAATGAGATGTGGTTCCCCTCCGCCATCAGGATCTGATGGCTGGCATGCCTCAACGGATTTACTTGAGGTTTCCGATGGTCCAGCTTCCATAGTGGTTCCTGGGCCTAGCAAGGAAATGGATGTCCAAAGAGATCCCAGGCTTTCAACAGTCTCAAGAATCTCCCCTGACGTCTGAGGCACAGTATGAGAATCAGGCCTGGTTTTCTCAGCCTTCTTCCATGGCAGCTCTACAGACAGGCCTGCTCCTCCCTCCATACTGAGCATGAGATGTCGGAGCCTCTGATTTTCCAAGTAAAGTTTAAGGGTGGCCAGACGACTATGAAGCTTCTTCTGAATGAATGATTTGCAAATGGGGCAGGACGTATGGTCGTGGGCCTCACCTAAACAGAATACGTACTTATTGTGTGAGTCCTTGTGAGGAATTGGTCTCCCACAAGCACACTTCCCCTTTCTAGTGGACATGTACATATTAGCAATAAACAAAAGAATAAAGAAAACCCCACAGGGTACGTATCTGTAGCGACCGTTTGTAGCGGTCGTCTGAAATCAGGATCTGCTTCCCGAATTGGCGAACTGGAGTCTGACATTCACTGCGGCAGAAAAATTATCAAGAGGGTATGTGCAGATGTCACTTTTATGCCTTACATTGCTTTATGGCCCTGGCACAGGACGTCACATGTAACCCCCCCCCCCCAAAGCAAGACTTTGGTATACTGGCTGGATGTTGATGCTGCAGGCAGCAACCTCCCCTACTGTTATGAATACTGCAACATGTTTATAAAAGGACATCTACTGAGTATTAAATCACTTTGTGGGTGGGGGGGGGGCATTTCTCTCCTTTTAAACTGTAGCAACTGCTTGCCACATTTGTAGCAAACAGCTGATACAATTCACACATGGCTTCAGTGCAGACCAAATATCAATACTGGCATTTGAACACTGGTAATGCACTGAAGACCAATTAGCATCTGCCAGTTGCATCCCCTAGCACTTTGCCCCTGTGGAGGCTGCCATCTTTGCCCCACCCTTGCTATGCTACAAAGATGGTTGGACATTATCTGTGATAGTGGTATTGCTTAGTGCTAAGGAATGCTAGGGTTTCAACTGCATTATCATTTATGGGGGGGCTGCCCAAATGACATTCTGAAACTCTACAGCTATGCTCTTTCCCAGATACTACACTGCATTGTGAGACCATGTTCAGGAAACAGGATTTTAACCTAGGATTGTGTGCTTGTAAGATTAACAAGCTTAGCAACTCTTAATACTACAAATGAGATGCACATTCCATGATTATTTCCTCCTGTTTATGTGCCCAAAACTTGGGTTATTAACCAGGTTCATACTAAATCAAATTCAAACTGTACTGACATTCTTTTTTACAGTATGCTGGAAATAAGACGAAAAAGCCAGTTTGCAAATGAGGACATCAGCACAATAAAGAAAACAAATACATTCGTATTAAGCTTGCACAGTTGGGTTAAAAAGATAGCTAACTGTGAGCTTACCTCCTGATGACTTGGTAGGGGATGTTGGCGGAGTCTTCAATGGGGACATTACAGGGGTTGTATCTGGGGTCTTCACGGGGGACTCCACTGTGGTGCTGTCTTTCTCAGAAGGACCTGAATAAGCACAGAAAAAGTGGTTTGCAATAACGACTGTGTGTTACTGCGTTGCATTTAAAATTGTACCATGAAAAGATAATGAGGAGGGTATGAAGATGCAAACAGCTGTTAAAAAAGGATCAACAGTGCTTAAAATACTATGTCAAACATATTACAGGTTGCCTTAAAACAAGGAACACAAAACCTACTTATCAAGAGATACTGGGTATCTTATTCCAGCTCCTTTTTCATAAAATATCATTTGTTGAAGCCAACCTACTAAAACAGCAATTCATTTAAAAGAATAAAAATAAACTCAGACAAAAAAAATGACTGGGACAGAGCCCCCTCAGTTCCCATCTGGAAGGAACTCCTGATTTATAATAACTCCAGTCTTGACACAGTTTGAAAAATGATATGGCAACTTTGAACAAATGTCAGTTTTGACAGACTGGTACTATGTTGTTTAGATTCACAGGTAATTGCTAAGCTAATGACCCTAGGTGGCCTTTTTAAGCTTAGCCATGCTTCCCAAAGGTGGGACTCAAACCTTGTACCTTTTGTTTGTGAGGTAATCTACTTAAGAGTTATGCAAACCCCTATTTCTTGAGTTATAAGTATAATGAAACATTCCAGAAGTTTGTACGTGCTTGGAGAAGGACGGAATACTTACATGGAAAGCTAGGTATCTGATCGCATAGAAAGATTCATGCAAATGTTAACACCAGCAGGGAATTCGAAGTCATAATTTGGTCTTTTCACTTCATTCTTCCTGAGAACTGTGAGAAGGGGTTGGGTGAGAAGAAAGAGTATTCTCCCTGACCATGCTATGAAACACTCTGCATCAGGTCTTATACGTCAGCACATAGTAATGTAGAGGTGTGCCAACAGCCAGCAGTAGCAAGCATACACAGCCCTGGGGTAATGTTTTCATTCCACAACATGGACAGGACACATGACTGACTTTCATAGAGCTGCTGAGATGTGCTGCAACTTCATATTGAGGTATTGACTTCAGCTTACAGCTCATCACATTGTAGAAATAGGTTTTCTAATTTGTGAGACAAGGAGTGCCATGGCATGTCCAACAAACTTAATTTACAGGACTGTCTGCCCTCTCTGCTTGAAGAAAGACTTTAGTAGAGGTGGTTTTATGTATGCCTACAATGTTGCAGCTTAAAAAGAAATGCACACAGACCTTCAAGTTACTGGGACAGCTGGGCTGAGACATTATTTACATAATGAGTTCCTCACACAGAGAGAATAAGTGTTCCAGAGAGCTGAGTTATTCTGTAATTCCTGGCAGTTAAAATAAATATGGGGGAAACTTGAAAACAAATTATTTGGTGTAGGAAAAAAAATCTTAATATAACCTTCATTTGTGTCACCGATATGAGAGATAACACCACCAACTATTTTTTTGTCTTGTACCTAAAGTAATGAACATAATTTTACCAACTTTATGTCAGCTGTGTAGTGACATCATTAAGTGAAATGGTATTTACAGCATTTATGCCCAACAGGCTCTATTTACTTTGTGATGTTTAAGATATAAATTTAACATGAAGCCTGTTTGATCTGTAAATTTATGTTGGGGATGCAGATACACAATACCCACAGAATTTCTTCTCAGGCACTTGGTAGGAGATCATACAACAGGGCCTAAATTTGATAGAGACACCATCAAATGCCAAGAAAATGTAATGGAAGCACAACACTCGGCTTAGATATACCTAAACGATTAGTTCAAGCAGAAAGAAACAAAGGCACTTAAGAACCTAGAGTCTGAACTGTTAAGACAGACTAGCGGCAACATTTGTTTATATTTTGAGGAGTACTAACTTTCATGGGATTGGCTTTCTTATGTGAAACACAGTTATATTTGAAACTTCTATATCAGACTGGCCAAAAATTGCATCTTCCTCAGTATCTTGGAACTTAAAACTAACTTAAGATAGTAACACTACCACATCCAGAGGGCACATTCATGTAACCCAGGTACTGCCACAATTATGGAAAGAATATTTCTGCTTATGGAGAAGAGAAAAATGAGTCTAAACAGATTCTGTGATATACCTTCATATGGGGCTTGGCTCACTGCGCTATACTCCAGTTATGAATATTCAGTGCTATACTGTTAACGGGGTTATGTCTTCTGGTTTGTACCCTACTTATGTACCCCAGTTATGAAAATTCAGTGGTATATCTTTAATAGTGATAGGCCCTCTGGTATGTACCCTACTTATGTACCCCATTTATGAAAATTCAGTGGTATATCTTTAATAGGGATAGGCCCTCTGCTTTGTATCCTACTTATGAAAAATACATTTTTTCTCTTGATTGATTTCCTATTCCTAAATCTAAAGTTAGGTGAGGTTCCTACTACATTGTTAACTTTATCACTGGATTTAAGAACAGGAAATCAGTCAAGAGATCACTTTGCTGCAATAGACATAGGGATCCTATAGATTCTAGTCAATTAGGAACATTTCCCTGTGGCAGATGCAATTTTTGCCATCTTATTGACAGCAGTGGGGTATTCGTACATCATGAAACTAATAGAAGGTATTGTTTTAGAGTATCAGCTACTTGTGTATCCAAACACCTTGTATATTTATTGCAATGTGAAATATGTAATAAATTCTATGTTGGTAAGACAGATTGTACACCCTTGGAGCATATGAGGGAGCATACCAGGGACATTAGACAATGGGATGAGAAGAACTCACTAACGAGACATGTAACAGAGATGGGGGAATTCATACTTTTAAGTTCAAAGCAATTGAAGCAGTGAGGGATGATGGAAGATTAGAGGTTGTGATGAACAGAAAGGAAAGAAGAGAGTTGTACTGGATTTTACATTTGCAGGCAGACAAAATGTTTGGTTTAAATGGCAACATTTCTTTAAGGTCTGCCTTAAAATGTAGGACTTTATACAAGTGAGATCTGTTTTAATTATGGATGACTCACATTTTTGTAAAGCTATACTCATTGGATGTTTTAAATTATTGCTTGATTTATTTTTATATGGTCTAATGAATCAGACTGAGTCTGTGAAAGCACTTAACTGTGTTTATATTTTCTATATTTTATTAAAGTTCTCTAGCCTTGTACAGCATATATTTTTTTATTTTCTACTTTATCAGTTCTATATTTATTCTGCTTGTTGCTCATTTTTTGTGTTGTTTTTATTATATCACCCTCTGAAGAGGGTTGGAAATCGGGCTAGCAACCCAATCCCATAAAACCTGTACTGACTACGTTAACGAGTTCTGAAGGGTGCCTGTTGCCTGATGTGCTGAATGCATGTGAGTGAATCCAGGATAAATGGGATCCGTCAATATGTTCGAAGTTTCTCTACTTCGAACCCCACTTCACCGTGTCCACTTGTTCGAAGTAGTGAAACTTCGAACATTGACTTTGGCAGTCACACTACAGCACGGAATGGGAATATTCCCTTTTCCCCACTGTAGTGCGACCTCGGAGTTGGTATATTTAAGTAGGGGGTTGTGGGGGTACAGTCCCCCACATGGGCTGTGAAGGGGGACTTGCCCCCCTGCAAAAACATGTTTTAGTGTTTTATTTTGGGTAGCCCGGGGAACTAGACTTCAGCGAAAGTGCACTTTCATTTAAGTGGACTTTTGCTGAAGTGTAGGGTCTACTGCTCTATTTCGAAGAAGTGTATTTTCGATGTAAAGCAGTAGACCCATATATATATATATTGTTTCAAATTAATTTAAAAATGTCCAGTGGTCTAGAACAATGATAGAGATATTGCAATCAACAAAATTCATGTTAATAAAATTAATCCAAAGAAAAGAATAACATTTGTCATTTGGCTGTTACAATATAGCATCGAAGGAGCAATCACGTCTCTTTCCTCCTTCCTGTGGTGGTCAATTAACAAAAAAATGATTCATAAAAACAAGCAAACTCTAGACAAAACAGATACTGACTGCTTATTGAATGTAGAAGATTAGAGCGGCACGTGCATGCAAACAGAACACTATCGTTTGCCCGTGTTACTTTGATACTGAAATACACATCTAACTGCAGTCATACAGGAAGGGCTAAAGGTAAGCCTAGCAATTAACCATCTGATGTAAATGGAATGATTCTGCCATCTGTGTACATGTGCTATACTACTCCATCTTCTTATGTGACCATGACAAATGTTTGCGGTCATAACTGGAAAAGCAGAAGCCTCTTGGGGGTGTTTGCTGACAATGGATTTATGCAGAACAGTTAACTCATTCACACCTATAGTGACAATCACACTGTTAACTACTTCACAGCTGCTGGAGCACAACTAGTGTGAGCTGCCTTGTCTAATTCAATCCTACTCCATCTGAAGGACAGATCACATACTCTCTCAATGTAACTTAATCATGGCTCTGACTTTGTAGTATTCAGTGCTACAGTTAAGCTGTTTTAACATAAAAGACTTATTTTAACTGAACTAGTAAGGCAAAAATCTTCTTTATTTATTCAGTTTAAAATATTTTTCTTACGTTTAATTTACTTTGACTCTCAGCTCCAGGCAACAGCTGTCTAACCTGCCAGCAGTCAGGCATGTGATATCTTTTTTATACGTTTATCCTCATTCATCACTGATGAGATCTCTCTCTGCATTTCCATGCAGCCCTGATATCACAGTGCTCACAAAGTATAACTCTGGTCTGTCTGGAATTATCACTCTAACAATAACTAAGTGGTCGACTGGAGTCAACTAGACCCATTTTAATGCTTCATTTCAGAACTATGTCAGACGTGCCTTAATACTACCAAGGCAGGTGACTTGTTTTGCACAGAATTTTGTATACTCTCCAACTTCAAAAGCTAGATGATTATCCAGCCTTTGTTTTCTGCCAAATGCCAAAATCATCAGCACCATGGACAGTTCCTCTCACTGTTCCAGAAGAAGAGAGCTGTTTGTATAATGCTCAGTTTTCCCCTCCACAGTTGGCTTGCTGAGGAGCCATCTTTAGCCACAGTGCAGACAGGCTTCTCCAGGCATTGAAGGTTGCTTGTTACCATTTTTTATCCCACATTTCTTCATACGGACACTGATTTCTCAGAAACAATAGTAGTAAACAATACTAAGAGAAAACTTCCAAAAAGTTTTGCATCATGAAAAGAAAACAGCATGAAGTCTAGAAATAAGCTGTTTTAACTAATGCAACGTATAGAAGAAACTGGCATAAGTTCTAAACTGCTATATCAAACTTTCTAACTTTAGAACAAAGAAAGAAAAAAAATGAATGAAAGAATGTTGTCCAATTTAAAAAGGGACTTCTGCATTTTAATAAAAGGAAAGCTTGCATATTTGTCTATAGACAATGAACTGTTGTGATATAGTGGTGGCCTAGTTTAATACACTGAGATGTTTGTACAGTAGGCACTCACCATTCAGTCCAAGTTTCTTTCTCTCCACCTCTTTCTTGTACTCCTCCAATTCCTGATCAGTCAGCTGACTGAAAGGGTTTGGCGGTGGTTCTGGGTCAGGTGATTTCACCTCTTCTCGCTCTTCCTTTGTTTCTGCATCACTCTTAGCAGACAGCTGACATTCTGCTGACTAATAAAAAAATGGCATGTTACTGTTCTTCATTTCGCTAATGTGCTACCACTAAATAAATGGTAGTTAAAATGATACTTTGGTAGCTTATGGCCTATACTAACAAAGTTTTGGAGGTGGGGCAAACACTTTAAAGCTGATTGATTCACGTTTGTGGATCTGTTTCAGGCTGTATGACCCTAGTCACAATTTTTTCCTGGAGTGTAATAACTTTCATGTAACACTGTTCATTACATTTACACCAATAAAACTGAATATAGCAGTCATGTTCTGTCAGTTTTTACTAGAAAAGAATTCCCATAATTTCTTGCAGGCAAAGGATAAATAGCAACAGTTGGATATAGAAAGCCTGCTGTACCTTTTATGATTTTGTGAAAAGTGAAATTACAGTTTGATTTTCATAACAGTACACGGGCTCAGGAAAGTAGGACAAAGAAGCAAAACAAAATAAAATTGTTTGCAGTCTCTTCTATGCACTACCACATCAGCCTAGATATTCCTTCAGCATTTTAAATCTGATATCATTTTAAAAGAATTCTATGAGCTTTGTTCCATCAAATTTTCTTTACACTGCAGACCTCAGCATTCATTATACTATACAGATGGCAATTCATTTTCACTATATAGATAAATATATTTGCAGAAAAATATACAATAATAATTAATCTGGAAGCACTACATGGTATCAAAAATATTTGCAAAAACTTTTTTTTTTTCATATCTGCTTGCTTTAAAAACATACTGGTGTACTGAGCAGTTTAATAACCTAATTTTATAGGTAGTGTGGCTGTGAAGAAACCAATAAGATTATTCAGAATTCTTGTTAAAATAATTTAGATATCAAGCAATAAAAAAAGTTTTGTAGTAAGTTAGCAAGCAGTCAATCAAACAATGGAAACACATTTTTTAAGTATAAATCTAAAATCTTTTTAGAAACTATATTCTGAAAACTAAAACTTGTGAGTGGAAATGACAGATAATCAGGAGTTCTGAATACACATTTTTCTAATTGTAGGTGCACTGTATTTTTTTTTTGAGTTATTAAAATGTCAAAATGCATTACCGGGCTCCTACTCTTCTCTGTAATAACACTGGCCAGCAGCTGAGACTGGGGACCGGCAGACTTTACATCCTGACGGTTCTGCTCACGGATCTGGTGACAACAGAAGAAAAAAGACAGCAGTTAGAAAATATATTCTTGCTAATTCTTCCTTGCTAATGTTTGAGTGACTACTATCTTTTGGAATTTGCACCTTTTATATGCTTTATAGGTAGTCTGATAAACTCTACATGGCAAATAAGTTTATTCCTGGAGCAATCCAGTTCAGTAGCTGCCTGAATAACATATCCAGTTACTGAGTACACAAGTGCACAAATCACAAACCAGATTAACTCACTTCCTTTTTGTTGCTCTGGCTTCTAGGCTCCACTTCATATCCCATTACCCTGTCAAGAGCTTTTTCTTAAGGCAGGTTTGATTCTGTCATCTGATAAATGAGGATGATAAATGATTTTTGCTGATATTTTTCAGCCAGAATTCAAACCACAACAGCAAGTCCAAGTGCAATATAGACAATTTTCAGGCAGGAAGAAACTAAAGTACTTAGGGGAAAAACGTAGAGAAATTTAAAAGGCTTCTCAAAGGCTGTGGGTGTAGTCAGAACTGAACCGTGGACCTGTGAAAAGCTATTACACCTCCTTTCCAAGTTACAGCCTTTGAGACAACCTTCTACCAGACAGAATTTCTCTCGAGGGAACTTACTCTTGTATGCTTGTTGTACACAAATTGCATGCACAACCGAATGATGGGAGGGTAAGGACAGTAGTTTACCTGCCCCCATGAGCAATAATGCATGATTAATTCAGTGCAGCACTAGTATGTTGCATTTTGGTTAGAGGTCTCCTGTTACCTTTGAGTGATATTCATACAATGATTGTTTATTTTCTAGATACAATTTAAAAATATGAGAAATACCACCTGTTATAGGTCACCTAACATCAGGTAGCTTGTATCCACTCAAAAGCCATCTTCTCGGATGTGTCTACTAATAATGTAAATTGATGGGACAGAAGATATCACTCTGTGACTGTTCTGACCTTTATTTTCTCTAACCGTAAAACCTTGATATTCTGCAGACAAAGACACTATGCTATAACATTCTCCTATGTCAAAGTTTTGAAACAACTAATTAAAATACTAATGTCTGTCTTCGTTCTGTCATGAAATGACCTTCAGAGAGGAAAGGTGTAAATTCAAGAGTTCATACCTACACTTCACCCTCACATACATGCTGACAACCAGGACGCAAAGTTGTATTAGGTACTGTAGCAGGTTTTGTGATGTTCCATGCATGAAAAATATTATAATTTCTAAGCAGCCCTGAGGAATTAATGTCTTCAAGTTATCATCACCCAGGATTAGATCGGAACTGATGACTAAGGCAAGACGTTCGATAACTCCTAACCAATATGAAAAGTTCTGAAGAACTACAAAGAAGATCTTCTCATTATTTTTAATCCCAAGGGACCTGTTTATAAATAGATTCCAGTCAATTAAAACATTATTTGCACACTACAGAGTCTGAGATGCATCCTGCTAAGATAAAATATGATTTGTGTCGGTTTCTCACTATGGGGTATGTGGAAAGAATGATTCATTATGCACTAGAAAGTATACAGTCTAACAGAATCCTACTTACAACCAGCCTCTGTAATGTATAAAAATAGTATCACCGTCTTTTGGTCAAAGAGACGTGACACACCATGTCACGTCACTGAATTTTAACATTTCTTGTCTCTGGTTCACAACCAGCTGGATTTATGAACAGCATGTGAATAGCTACAAAATCTGGCAGCCAGAAAGTCAAAATGACATTAAATATGTGAGCCACCACTGAAGTTCTAGCAAATTTCCAACGTTAGTTCTAAGAAAAATGACAAAACATCTAAAACAAGAATTTTAATGGTGGCTACTCTTTCATGTGAGAAAGTGCAGCGCGTTTAACATGACTGCTTTGAAAAATACAAAAAAAAAATATATATATACTAATTTTTATACCCTCAAATTCAAAGATGTTATACTGTATGGTGCACAGTAGTCTGCACCTTTTAAGGACAGTTTTACACAGCACTGAATGAAAAAATCAACTATGTTCCTTACATTCATCAGCAAGCGTCACACTATGTACACCCAACCAAATCATTTCCCTGTTATAAATGTGACATGCACTGGTGTGTCAACCATCTTTACTGTTAAAGTGTGGGGGATGAAGGGATAAGCTCAAGCAGATGCAGGATTTATGCTCTGTGTGACTGGAAGGCAGAATTAACATTATAACAGGGGTGGGGCTTGTGCTCTGTGCGGTTGGAAGGCAGAATTAACATAATAGCAGGGGTGGGACTTGTGCTCGGTGTGGCTGAAGGGAAGAATTAACATGATAGCAGTTGTGGGACTTGTGCTCTGTTTGGCTGGAAGCCAAAATTCATAGGATCATAGGAGATTTTCTAGGCTATTTCAACCTAGCCGGTTCATCCTAATGTAATACCATAGAAATGTTAGTTAATACCCAAGACTGCATTTAGTAATGGCTGTCCATGTCCAGGAGGGTTGTGGGTGCTAGTCCTAGTAAGAATTTAGGGTGCCCCATCCACTCGTCCAGGTTCCTCTTGAACAGTGTAATAGATGTGCTCTGTTTCACATGAATAGGTAGCCTATTCCAAAGACGTGGCAGTCACTGGGAGATAAAACTGTCCCTCCAGCATGTCCTATTTAAGTTACAGGCCATATTTAAGTCCCTGGAAAGGGTAGCCCTAGTCCCATTTGATTTATGGATATGCAGCAAGTTCATTAGGTTTGGGTCTGAGATTGCACTGTAAGCCAGGCATAAGTCTCCCCTAGGAAGTCTATATGATACAGATTATAGTGACAGGGACTTTAGTTAGTCTGTTTTGGTATGTGCTGGAGTCCCTTGATCTTATTGGCTAGAAACTTGTGATGTCTCTCCAATTGCTGCAGGTGTTTTATATGATACATGCCGAACGGGGTATTATACTCAATTATGGGCTGGATTATTGCTGAGTATAGAGGGGTTATAACCTCTTTTGCTCTCAAGGCAATGCCTTTACTAATCAAGTGTGCTACGTAGAAATACTTCCTTACTACAGCAGACACATGGTGGTCAAAGTTAAGGTCACAGTCAACTTGTGATCTCTGTTCCCTTACCACTTTTTGGGTACTTAGAGTATTGTTGTTAATTTGATAGTGTGAAGGGACACTGTTTGTGCCGAAGGGAATGATGATGCATTTCTTTGCATTCAGTTTGAGACCAAAACTTAGAAACAAGTCAATGGTTTGTGTAAGACCCTCCTGGAGTATACTGACATCATTTGGAGGATTCAATAATTGCACCCAGTTTGCACTTGTATGCAAACTCAGTCAGGCACAACACCTTAGTTTTGACCTGAACATCTGAGAAGCATATACTAAACAGTAGGGGTCCCAGCACTAACCCCTGTAGTACCCTGCTGGTAACAGGTCTGCTGGTTGATGTGCAGTCAACCAGCTTGATAGCATGTGTCTGTTTGCCAGTTGGCAACCCATCTTACCACAAAGAGGTTTACATTCAGTTTGCTAAGTTTATTGGTCATGCCTGAGTGTTCTGTTGAAAGCCTTTGCCAAGTCAAGGTATGCTGTGTGTACAGATTTGCCATCGTTAATGGTGCTGGTCACATTTTCAAAAATATCCACTAGGATTAACAGGCAGGATCTGCTCTTGATGAAGCTGAATTGGGTAGGATCCAGAGTTTGGAGGTTGCCTATGTCTTTATTTATGAGGTCCATAATGATACATTCCATGGCCTAACAGATGAGGCTTGTCAGGTTTATGGGTCTGTAGTTTCCTGGGTCTGTTGATAGGTCACCTTTGTGGAGGAGAATAACTGTTGCTGTTCTTCATTCCACAGGAACAAAGCCTGTGATTAGACTATGATTGAAAAGGGTACTTAATGGTGATGCTAGTTCATGTTTTAGCCTGTTTAGAAGACAACCCGGGATGCCATCTGGTCCTATAGAAGATGTGTTTTTGCTTTGGACAAGGCTTTGATGACCTGTTCTTCAGATATGTGGAGTGGGGGTGGGGGAGTTTGGGGGAAGGTTTGTTTTAGGTTTGAAGGGGATAATGTAGTGAAATTTTCACCAAACCTATCCGCCAATAGGCTTGCTATCTCTGTGGGGTCAGTATATGTGATACCGTTGGTCACTAGTTCTGCACATGTTTGGGGCCTACCTTTTAGGCTACTTACATAGATGTAAAAGGCCTTATGTTTATCCTTGGCTGTGCTTGCTATGTTTTTCTCAAAGAAGTCCTTAGAGGATTTGACAAGTTTATTTTCTTTGCCATTGTTGGAATCTTGCCTTTGTTTTCTTGGACAGCAACTTTTTTTGCATTTATTGTAAAGTTTGTTGATGCTGGATGTCCACCATGATGGCTTGTTTTTACTTGGGGCTCTGGCTTTGATTCTTTCTGGCACAGCTGAGTCTATACACTTATGCAAGTGATTGTACAGAGCTGTAGTATATGCTTCAGTGTAGTTACTACTTCCAGCTGAGGGTGGAGCTCAGAATGCATTTATATCTTCACCTAGGAGGGTATACTTTGCTTTGGTGAAGTTTTTTAGTCTGATTTCACCCATTGTGAGTTCTAGTGTTAGTGTCAGCTGGAAGGTGACTGATTTGTGGTTAGATTTAAATAATGAGTGTTTGACAGTTGTGGTAGTGCATCTGTTTAACATGTTTGTGAGGACAAGATCTAGTATGTTTGTTCCTCTTGTTGGGGTATGAACAATTTGTTCCAGGGCATTTGAGTTAACAAAGTTAAGAAACTTTTGCACTTGTGAGTTAGGGCTAGTGTAGGTTTCCCAGTTGATAGTGGCATAATTGAAATCCCCCATAACTACAGTGTTTGGTAATATTTGGATTATCTCCAGTTTGGTCGAGTAGGCTTAGTGTGGGCCATGACCCATGGAGGGGATCTAAAACTGACTATGACTTGAATGGGGGTGTTACCCACCATAACCTGAACTTGGAGTAACTCCATGGAGTTGACCATTCTAACTAGATGGGAGGTGAATGTATCTCTAATATAGACAGAAACATTGCCTTCTTTGGTTCTCACATGTTCATTATGCAGTCTGAAGGTGTGGAAGGCATTGTAGCCTTGCAAGGCCAGGGTAGTCTCTGAGGGCTTAAACTAGGTTTCTGTGACTGCACAGACGAGCTACATCTTCCAGTGATTCAAGTGCTTCCTGGGTGTGCAGTTTTTACCTTAAGCTCCTAGCGTTTAGCAGCATGACCCTTATCTTGTTATGATTGCCAAATTTCACGTTGGTAAGTTTGTTCAGAGGCCTTGCCTAAAAAAGGCACTATGGGGGAGGCAAGAGCCTTTGCCAGCAGCTGAAAACCTAGAGGTGCCAGGTGCAAACAGTCTCTAGCAAATCAGCGAGGTTTGTCGACCATGGCTTTCCAGGCTGACAAGTGCTGGATCTCCTTTAAATGACACCAAAAACTAAGCCAATTACTGAAATCAATTATTTTTTTTTTGTTTATACTGTGGCATCATTCTAGGTGAGGGTAGTATGCTGCTCAAGGCTAGGGACATACCTCAATCAGTCATGTCTGTGTCTTCATATAGTCAAGTGAGGTATGTCTCAGGTCATTCACTACAACATGAGCTATGACAGAGTCATAATGGTACTTGTAGCTGAGAGACCTGAGTGCATGTTCACAGGTTCATAGGTAGGTACTAGGCTATTGGCCCTAGGGCCTATATAAGCCTAGTCAAAGGTACCCTGGCTTTCGCCACCCAAGAAAATTATTTTCCTGTGCCATTGTCGAGCAGATCCACAGAAGTGATGCCCGGGGTGAATTTCCTATCTCCCATCCAATCATCAAGATTTTTCTTGAACAGTGCTAATGAGGAGCTTTGTTTGATATAGATAGGTAGTTTGTTCCAGAGTATGGGAAGTCTCTGGGACAGGAATCTATCCCTCCAGCATGTTCTGTTTATTGTGGTGACAAGGTTTAGGTCCCTAGAGCATGTAGCTCGTAGGGATTGGGATTTCTTTAAGTGGAGCATGTCTAAAAGCTCTGGGTTTGACATAGCTTTCTGTGTTAGGCAGAGATTGCCTCTGAGTAAGCGATATGCAACGGAGTAAAGCTGCAGTTTTTTGAGATGGTCTGCATAGGGCATCTCTTTGAGGCCAGTAATCCTCTTTGTGAGGTATTTCTGTGGCCTTTACAGTTGTTGTAGATGTCTTGTGAGGTACATACCAAAAGGGGCATTGTACTCTATATAATGGGTCTAATGAGTGACGAGTAGAGGGGAACAATGACCTCTTTTTTCCTGGATGAGAAACCTTTTGTGATGAGATGTGCCACATAGAAGGATTTCCTAACTACTGTGGCGATGTGATTATCAAAGGAGAGACTACTGTCCACCTGTGTCCCAAGGTCTCTTATCACACTTTCGGTGTTAAGTAGACTACCACCTATGTGGTAGTTCATGGGTACTGAGTTTTTACCAAAAGGAATGACAATGCACTTTTTGGCATTGTGCTTGAGGCCATGACTTTGACACAAAGCATCTGTCTCAGCAAGGCTCTTTTGTAGGATGTCCACATATTTTGGAGTTTTGATTATGGCTCCTAGTTTGCAGTCATCTGTGAACTTCGTTAGCCAAAGACCTTCTGTGTTGGCCTGTACTTTTGAGAAGTAGATACCAAACAGGAGAGGACCCAGGACTGAACCCTGTGGTACTCCACTTGTCACTGGTCTGAAGCTGGATTTGGAGTCTGCTACTTTCACAGTGTGGGTTCTGTCAGTGAGCCAGTTGGCAACCCATCTTGAGACATAGGGATTTATACCTAGTTTAGTGAGTTTATCTATAATTCCAGAGTGGGGGATGGTGTCAAAAGCCTTGGCGAGATCTAGATAGGCTGTGTGAACCACCTTACCCTCATCTACAGCTTTGGTGACTGCTTCAAAGAAGTCTATCAGGTTTAGGAGACATGATCTGCCTTTTACAAACCCGAACTGGGTGGGGTCCTGAGTTTGGAGATTACCAATGTCATTGTTTATAAGTTCCATGATGATACGCTCCATAGCCTTGTAGACCAGGCTCATTAGGCTAATGGGGCGGTAGTTTCCAGGGTCTGTGGTGTCTCCCCTTTGTGAAGTGGGATAACTGTCGCTGTGTGCCATTCAGTGGCACATAGCCTGAGGTGAGACTATGATTGAACATGGTACTTAGGTGGGGTGCCAGTTCGTTCTGTAGTTCATGTAGAACACAGCCTGGGATGTCGTCAGGTCCCATGGATGCTGTGTTCTTGGCTTTGGATAGTGTGTTTTTTACCTGTGCAGCCGTGATTACAGGAACTTTGCATTCTTCTGGTATAGAGATGGGCCCTTTAGGGGATGACAGAGGGGTAAAGTTAGCACTGAACCTATCTGCCAGGATGTTGGCAATATCCATTGGTTCTGTATATTTAGTGCCATTGTGCTGTAACTCAGAGCAGATCTGAGTATTGCCATTGGGGTTCTTGACATAGCTATAGAATGCTTTGTGGTTGTCTTTACAGTCAGTGGCGATTTTGTTTTCATAACTAGCTTTGGAGGATTTTATGAGGGATCTCAGCTTCTTACTGAAGCTGACCAGGGAGTTTCTCCAGTCATGGGATTTTACTCTTTTTTGCAACAGTTTCTTTCTTCTGTTGTAGAGTTTGTTTATGGCAGGGGACCACCAGATTGGCTTCCTTTTTTTGGAGGATAGCATCTTGGTTCTGTTAGGGATTGCACGATCTATGCACTCATGTTAGTGCTTATAAAGTGCATTTGTGTAGGATTCAGCAGTCATACCTCTATTGTCCGTCAGCATGGGTGTCGTGAAGTTTGCCACTTCTGTCTTAAGAAGCGTGAAGTTGGCTTTGGAGAAATTTTTACTGTGGTTTCCCTAATGGGGGGTGGGGGAGGGATGTGGATGTCTAGGGTGATTAGCTTATGGTCGGATCTGACCAATGAGAAATTGACCTCTGGTGTGTAGCACCAGTTGCCCATGTTGGTAATAATCAGGTCTAGGATATTGCTGCCCCTGGTGGGGGTGTGGATAAGTTGATCCATGGCATTGGAATTTATGAATTCCAGAAAATGTTGAGCACAAGAGTTGGTACATAAGTAGTTTTCCCAGTTAATGGTAGGGTAGTTGAAATAGCCCATTATTAGGGTGTTAGGTTGTACCCTAATATTTTCCAGTGTATTAAGAAATGAGGAGTGGGAATCCTGGGGCATGGTGGGGGATCTGTAGCAAGCTACAATTTGGATTGCGGTCTTGCCCAGAGTTAGTTGCACTTGGATAATCTTGGATGCATTTTGCTGAGCAACTAGCCTGGAGGTGTGGATATCCTTAATGAATATGGACACGCCTCCTCCTTTAGTGTTTTGTTCCAGGTTAGGTGGCCGAAAGGTGTGGTATGAATTATAGCCTGGTAATGCAGGGGTACTCTCTGGAGCCTTGAACCAAGTCTCTGTCACTGCACAGATGTTGATGTTCTCCATTTTAAGGAGTGCCTCGAGAGAGTGCATTTTGAGGTTTAGACTTCTAGCATTGAGTAGCAATACCCTCAGATTCTTCTTGCCTGTACCTGTTAGGGTGGTGAATTTGTCATTTGAACCTTGCCTAAAAAAGGCACTGTAGGGGTGGCTAGAGCCTTAGCCAGTATCCAGAATCCCAGGGGCGACAGGTGCAGGCCATCTCTGGCAAAGCATCGTGGCTTGTCGATCATGTCATCCCAGAGAGACAGATACCGGATCCCCTTAGAATGACACCAGAAGCTTAGCCAATTGTTGAAGTCAATCATTTTGTCCTTGTACTGTGGTATCATTCTGGGTGATGGCAGGATGCTACTCAGGGCTAGGGTCATACCTGCCTGGGCTACAAGATCGGACAACTCCTCCATGTCCCTTTTCATGCAGTCCTAGGAGGTACGTCTCAGGTCATTCACACAAACATGGACAATGACAGAGTCATATTTGTACTTGTTGTGGAGTGACCTGAGTGCATGCATTATGTGGCGGATCCTGGCACCTGACAGGCAGCTGATAGTAACTTTCTCCTTGTTTAGCCTGGTGAGTGGAACATCAGTGTGCCTGACTATAGAGTCACCTATGACTAGAGTGTTGGGTATGTTGTTATGCCTTATGGGCTGTGGTTGAGTGGCACACTGAGTTTGTTGGCTATGTGTCATTTGGGTTGTGTTGGGGGGTGGAGGTTGCTTGTGTTTCTACTTTGGAGGTCCCTGTTGCTTTGGCAGGTTTTTACTGAGAGCCTCCGTGAATGTAGGTGTGTGTTTTGTGTTTCTATGTGTGTGTTTTGGTGGTGTAGGTTTTGAGGGACTATGTGCTGAGTGTGGTGTTGTGCAAGTGTTTACCTTCTCCTCTTGACTGTCTAGTCCAGTCTTGGGTGAAAAGAGCTTTGCTTCCAGTTTGGCTATATAAGTGCATCTCTCACAGGTTGTAGTGTTGGGTGGTAGGCGGAGAGGGTTGTCCGTGTACATGAGGCAATTACTGCATTGCCCCAAGATGCCCAGATTCATCAGGTAGACAGGAGAAAACATCGGGGCCTGACCCTTAGACATGCCTGGATAGATGCTTATTTGTTAAGTACTAGAAACTGTTTTCCTCTAGACAAGTGAGGAAAGTTGAGTGCTGTAGTAATTTGCAGCTTATTTAGTGCTTACAATAAGTTCTGAACAAGTGCTGAAACAAAAAACTGGCTAGTTCTAAGAAACAAAATTAAGCTAGAAGACTTCACTCCAACACACAAAGGCTTGGGCCCTAGAAGCCTACAAATAGTCCTGGACACAGCAAATCTATATCCAGGCTAGACTACCCACAGGAAAGGCAGGAAACAAGCTTAGAACATTTTTTTTTTTTTTTTAGTGGAAAGAGAGAAAGGAGTAGCAGAAACTAAGCTGACTGGCCTTCTCAAATGTTCTCCCTGTACTGGGTAGAATGAGGTAATGACACTAGACTGGGAGGAGGGTCCCAGATCAAATTTACACTAGGGCGGGCAACTGCAAAGCCACCAACTATAACTGCAGAAATGTTTCTCACAGCTGAAAAGCAGCAGTGAGCCTTTAAATTAAAGTTTTAAACAGCTAAAGGAGCCTCTAGAAAAAAGAGTTTAACTGCAACAAGTTATCAGAAACAAACAACCCAACAGATGCTTAATAAAAGTGGACAATTTCCAGTTAATACCTCACATACAGTGAAACTAGCTAGAAAAATACACAGTACACAAAGTGCTATAAATAACAAAGAAATAAAGAACAAAATAAACAAAAAACAGGATACTTAATGTTATATGTTATAGCTTCAAGTTTGCTCAATGTCCTTCCTTCGATTAGCTCAGTGTGAAATGGCAGAACACTCACAAATGAACTTCTTAGGTAACAGAAAGTTGAAACCTGAGACAGCTTTTAAGAAAGAAATCTCAAAAGAACCAATGAGGTGCTTAGTCTAAGCTGTAGTCCAGGTGACCTCAGTCAGCCAATGACCTCAAACAATTCTCTCTCACTGAAATGCCTGATGGCTTTGGCTAAACCAAGATGTCCCTGAATATGTGCTCAGACACACAGCCTCCACAAACACTAGGCCCAAATACAAGCCTGAATATGGAACTGCTACAAATATCCCCACTACTTAGAAACAAACTGCAGAAATGTTTCTCACAGCTGAAAACCAGCAGTGAGCCTTTAAATGAAAGTTTAAACAGCTAAAGGAGCCTCTAGAAAAAAGAGTTTAACTGCAACAAGTTATCAGAAAGAAACAACCCAACAGATGCTTAATAAAAGTGGACAATTTCTACTTAATACCTCACACACAGTGAAACTAGCTAGAAAAATACACAGTACACAAAGTGCTATAAATAACAAAGAAATAAAGAACAAAATAAACAAAAAACAGGATACTTAATGTTATATATTATAGCTCCGAGTTTGCTCAGTGTCCTACCTTCGATTAGCTCAGTGTGAAATGGCAGAACACTCACAAATGAACTTCTTAGGTAACAGAAAGTTGAAACCTGAGACAGCTTTTAAGAAAGAAATCTCAAAAGAACCAATGAGGTGCTTAGTCTAAGCTGTAGTCCAGGTGACCTCAGTCAGCCAATGACCTCAAACAATTCTCTATCACTGAAATGCCTGATGGCTTTGGCAGAACACTCACAAATGAACTTCTTAGGTAACAGAAAGTTGAAACCTGAGACAGCTTTTAAAAAAGAAATCTCAAAAGAACCAATGAGGTGCTTAGTCTAAGCTGTAGTCCGATGAATCCTGGCACCAGAAAGGCAGTTGACTGTGACTTTCTCCTTGTCCATCCTGGTGACTGGGACATCTGTGTGTCTCACTATTGACTTTCCAGTGACTAGAAAATTTGTTTTTGAGTATTACAGGCTTGGTAGGTGTGACACTGGTGCTGCTATGTGTCATGGGTGCTGTGGGAGCTGTGTTAGTGGGTAGGAGTCTTGCGTTTTGGAGGTCTCTGGTGTCACAGTAGGTTTTTTGTGAGAACCTCCGCATATGTGGATTTTTGTGTTAGATGTGTACTATCTGTATGAGTACTAGTACTATGTGTATGTGTAGTGGTGGGTGGGTTGACAACTCCTTCCGTGTTACTGCTTTGAGTGTGAGACAGCATGGATTCAAGATTCTTGGTGTAAATATATTTCTCGCACTCTGTACTTGACTGTGTTATTAGTAGAGGGTTGTTGGTGCACATCAGGCAATTGCTACACTGCCTCAAGAGATCCAAGTCAACAAGGTTCAGATAACAGCAGGGGAATCATCTCTCTGTTATAAACGTGCATTTTGCCAAACATGCCAGAGCCTCAGGTAGCACCCCGTCTTCCACCCCCTCTTACAATTTAGTCCTGGTGAAGACCCACTCTCACTTTTCTGGCATACCATATATTACAATAGTCTTTCTGCCTTCCCCTTTGCTATCAAGTCCACAATACAAATTTGTTAAAATAGCAACTCCCATCTTTAGAGTCTCAGTCCCATAAATGGCAAAGTGAGAGGAAATGCTCATTTACATAATGAGGAACCCTGACAAAATGAGCACTTCTTGGACACATATATTTCAGAGCAACTGAAATATTACCAAAGTATATCAGGGACAAAAAATGGTGCAAATGCCAAACAACTCTAGCAGTAGGACATATTCTGTGTCCTGGATATGACTATTGTTGCAGCCAGGCATATACCACGTGCATTACATTTGTACAATCTTTATAAACTGTTTATTTATTTTACACACAGAGATGTGCCAGAACTTAACTTTTGTTAAGGCATGTTTGTTACAGTTGATGGTTATATAGTTTATTAAATTGCTCTGTTTTTTACAAAATGTCTGCCATTTGAGGAGGTTTTTCAGAGAAGTGACTATATAAGGGGCTACAAACTGAAAGTTTGGCAATTTCAAAAATCTTGTCTATGCACTTGGACATGACAGATGTGGGTGACATGTCATATAACACTTTCTGTGTCATAACAATCTCTGCAGTCTCACTCTCATACTCTGACTGAAACCACCCCTTAGACATTAACTACTCTTATACAGGTGGATACGCAAGGCCAGGATTGTTCTGCAGATGATCATGCTTCTCTGCCACCCTTCCCGATCTGTTCGTCATGTTTCTCTGCCACCCTTCCCGATCTGTTCATGAATCATGTAAATCACAGGACAGGGTTCTCTACTAATATGATGTAAATGGCAGACAGTTAGTGCTGTTAGTATGCTTGACTTTGCAGTTCAGATGACACCATGTCTGTCAATACCAGCCATATCAATTGCTGTGTAACATATCAATCTCTTGCATAACATAACAACATATTTAGGAATCCTGTTCTCTGTATTTAAATGAGATTGACTAAGAAAAACCTTTCAGACTTGCATGTTTTCACAATAAGTTTACCTGTAGAATTTTAAACTGACATCATATTTTTACATGTTGTAAGAGATAACTGGCAACATTTGCTCAACTGATGTGAACAATGGCTTCCTAGGCTCCAGCATGGCTCCACATAACCATGCTGACGATATATACAAAGACACGAGTCTAATGTCACAATGTAAGTCAGATCAAATCATGGTGGACTGTTGGACTGTGGACTACTGCAGATGGTCAGTAGCGGTGGTGGGGTGCTGCTGGGGATACGGGTTAACAGTAAGCTGCACCAGTTCACTGACCCCTGTAGCTTGACAGGAAACTAGTTGGTATTATACGATGACCTTGGTTTGAGGAAGGCAGACCAATCGAACAGCTTCTATCAATATGGACATAAGGAAACATGCAAAATGACTGATGCTAAATGAATAATGATCATACATATTCTGGTCTGGGTTTATCAGTGTATACAGAATAACCTTCCATATACCTACAGAAGACAATCAAGCTGCAAGAAGCCAAAATTAAAGTTACTATTTTGCTTTTTGCGCTGCGGATTTCACTGATACTTTAATCAGTACTGTATTAATGCATTTCTGTTTGCAGGCTCACATTTTCAGATGAGAATCATGATGACTGTGTAAACTGAGAAGTGTGGAGGAAGCAAAATTCTTTAGCAGGCAACAACTAACCTCTACAAGTGCTGTGTCTTAACTGCACATATTTTAGCTATCTATCCCAGTGTGTATGACACTGATAACATCAGCAATGTGTCTGTGTTTTCCGTCATGTAACATTAATTCATCAATGGTGTTAAACTATTTTGCAGAAATAAGATGTTTATAAGGTAACCCTGATACCATCGGTATAATTTTCAAGTTGCTTTAACATGTGTATTTTCCAGTTCCTCCTTATCTAGTTCTTTTGTCACCCGTTTGAGAATTAAAGTTTTAGTAGTCCAGTTAATCTACCTGCAAAATAAAACAGGTAAATAAAAATGGAGTACAAATTTAAGCCACTATATATACCAACAAAAAACCTGCAGCTTTACTGATGTAACATGTATTTGCAGCAGTTTCCATTCAGTGATTCCTGCCAACTCTTTTGGTCAACAACATAAAAAAGAAGCCTGGGAACTATATTTTCTGATCAGATTCTGAGTTTCATAACAAAGCTAATGCACCTGTGATGGATTTCATTTTATTTATTTATTTATTCAGTCATTTAATTGGGCAAAGTCTGATCAAGAACTTCAGCAAACGGCAAGGGAATAAAATGCAAAAGCGAAGGCACATGGGATGAAACGGAGTAAAGATAAAACAGTTGTAATGGTAGCAAAAGGGGGAAATCAGAAGAAGCTGAGAATTGAGACAGAAGGGAAAATAGTGGAGCAGGTAAACAGCTTGAAGTCTCATACCTTTCATCTGTACCGAATTTCTTGATATTTCCTAGTTTGGGGCTCAAAATAATAGGGTACTACGAATTCCTGATTGGTCCCTTTAAATCACGATTTTGTCATGCAGACAATGTCACTGGAACCATAGGGTGTGTGTTGTTCTCTCACTTTTAAGAGGCTTCAACATCACATTAAATACTAATCCAAACAAAAGAACACAAAAGACCATCTAAAACACAAAGAATTGGTCACAGTTTCTCCAGACTGATGAGGTTTCCAATTGCAGAGACTAAAGTGCATATTTTTAATGATTGGTTTTATCTTTGGATATAATAAAGTAAGTTTAATTTTATCTAAGTTAGTTTAGTCTATGTGCCTGAGGAACTGTGACCAATTTTTTGTTTTTCACATTAAAAACTAGCAGTTTGTATGAGGGATTAAGTGTGTGTGTGCGTGTGTGTGTGTGTGTGTGTGTGTGTGTGTGTGTGTGTGTGTGTGTGTGTGTGTGTGTGTGTGCGTGTGTCTGTACAGGTGTGTGTGTGACAGCAGAGAAAAAGACGGTGTGTGTATGTGTGTGTGCGTGTGTGCCTGTGTGTGTGTGTGTGTGTGTGTATGTGTGTGTGCGTGTGTGCCTGTGTGTGTGTGTGAGAAAGAGCAGAGAGAAGGTGTGTGAAAGACTTCAGCAAAACATATGACTGAGAATAAAACAAACACGTAAGTACAGTTCTTAGATGTTGATCGCATCAGTTTATCTAACTGTATACTTTATTTTGAAAGTGTCCCTGATTGTCCTTTATTTCTGGATTTGTCCCTGATTCAGTGTTGAGATTTGTCTCTGATTGCTGGAGAGCTATGGTCTAGCAGTTAAACATGTAACCGTAACTAAAGGAATTTGTTCTCGGACATGTTTCACAGTACTGATTGGCTTAATCATTTTATATCCCAAATCTGTAGCAATAAAATAACTTATGAAACTGTTATTCAAAGGACACTTTTAAACATAGTTGCCTTTCAGTAGCCTGTTATACATCTGATGGGGATACACGTAATGCCCTTGCCTCACATATAAAATCTTTCCCCACACACTCTTTTGTTTTTAAGGTTATTGAACGGATTTGCATGGGAATGAAACAAGGAAATATCTTTAATAAAACTGAACTCAGTGAAGTTAAATGGATTATTAACCTACGGGCTGATCGCCCTCCCTGTTTAAATGCAGTGATTCCTCTGAAGCCTGCAATGAAGGCAAGAAGACCAATGATTGTCTAGCTAAAGGATGTGGCCCTAAGCGAACCATATGATTGGTGCATTTATTATGAATGGAGGAAAGGGAGTTGTCTCATTGTTACATTTCTACTGGCTGTCAGTCTTTTATCAATGAAAGAGGAAGTCCCTACCTAATTATGATCTGATGAAGGTTTATCGAAAGTGCTTATCATTTCTCAACTACAAAGGGACTTTATTTTATTTCACAGAGTACTTCTTTGTCTTTTTATTGCTCCCAAGAGAGATTGGTTTTTAAGATATCGTAATTAAAGAACTTTAATTTTATGACATACTGAGCAGCGTTTATTTCCTTATCTAGTGGAACAGTAATGGTTCAGCCATGGTGGTGCTGCTGAATGTTTCACTCAGTAACTAAAGGAATTAGTTCTCGGACATGTTTCACAGTACTGACTGGCTTAATCGTTTTATATCCCAAATTTGTAGCAATAAAATAACTTATGAAACTCCTATTCAGATGGCACTTTTAAACATAGTTGCCTTTCAGTAGCCTGTTATTCATCTATTAATGCATTCATCTAGTTCTGTTTGCACTCTGGGAGTTCTGAATTATAACCGATTTACAGGGGAGCCCAGAAGAAACCCCCATACACAAAAAAAAAAACTGAAGTCATAAAATGTAAATGATGTAAATCCAGAGAGTAGGCAAATACAGAAAAGAGTTTATTTCAAGAAATACACAGGGAGTAACTATTACAATGGCTTGAAGAAGACAGACTGCACCTTTCAATTAGTAAGCAAGGAACAGCTGAATAAATTGGAATGTCTGCACAGTGCCATCAGTCTAAGATGCGGTGCGTTATTTTACCAATGTTAATATTTTCGTAGGATGGTTTGTCATTCTGCCTGTCATTAAATATTAAAATGTCCATATAGATAATGGAATGTTTTACTGAGAATCTCCAGCCTTCCTCTTTGTGGTACTTTATGGGCAGTTTGAGGGGATTGCTCAGCTGGTATTTTTATGAGGCCTTCTTTTCTTCTCTCAGTAACTTCTAAAGTGGAAGGATTGCTGTTTTGGTTCAGTGTGATCATGGAGTGGGTGGCTCCCCTTGGGTCTGCACATTTCATCACTGGAGCAACCTGTAAGTCATTTCTCTGACAGAAGGACCAGACCAACAGAACGAAAGTTCACACTGGGGACATGCACTAGGTACCACAACTTTGACAAGGATGGTGGCATGGCAACTGTTTTTCTACTTTTGGTAGTGGCTGCAGTGACCTTTGACAAACTCTGGTAGGACTGCTACTTGGTCTAGCAGTTTAACTTCTACTCTCATCTGATAAAAAAAAAAAAAAAAAAAAAAAGTCTTTTTTTTTTTTATGGTATCTACTTAAATTGTTTACTAAGTGTTTTATTTCATGTCATTTTATTGTATCTAAAAATTTTTTTTTTTTTTAAACTTGTCTATTGTTATAATGCACTTGTCTTTGTAACTTGTAGGCTTTTTTCTTCCGGGCCTCTACTGAAAATGGACATGTATCCAGTTAGACTAGCCCGGTCAACAAATGTAAAATAAATAAAAATAAAAAATAAAATGTTATCAAAATAATTTCCAAGTGTTAACCATTGGATTAAGGAATTTAATGAGAGTGGTTCGAACAGTCAGCCTTAAAGGAATTCTAAAACTCCATTTTTGGAAATTATACTGAAATTCACAAATGTAGTCCTCTGCCGTAACTTAGCTTGTGGCTCCTTAAAGTATGTTTCATTACACCTTTTTAGGGGATGGAATGTATTCAAACTATTGCCCATATGCACTTGAATTGAGGTCAGCTGTTTTTCATATAAGTGACTGGGGCACAGTCTGAACCCATTGCCGGGGTTTTGAAGTGATTGTGTGTTTGAAATGGCATTTTAATCCTTTTCTACTATGTGTACAATTGTGTGTGTCTACATTTACCTACATTTAATTACTAAGATATACGAGTCCTTTGCCTCCTCTGTTGATCCCATTTGCCTAGCAATCTCAAATGAGTGAAATGGAAATAAAAGGATGTAAATAACATGACTGATGTGATTGCGTGAACTTGCTTGTTGAGAATATGAATGTTGTTGTTGTTGTGTCTTTCGGCTTATCCCGGTTAGGGGTCGCCACAGCGGAACTCCGGTCTGCTTATGTTTGGTAGTGGATTTTTACATGCCGAGTTACCAGCCCTGATGAACAACCTTCAATGAAGGCACACCCATTCATGCATGCCTCCACACAGAAGATGCTCTGAGAATCGAACGGGGCAACGTCTTGCTGTGAGGCGACAATGCTACCGCAGCACCACTACCACGGAAAATTAATGTGATGTTCACAAATTCCATCCAATTGTTGTTCTTGGGATCAAGGGAATCAAGAGAATTTAAAATATCACTGATATATGTCCTTGTTCTTATACTATATTGTTTGTATGGTTTTGGGACAGGAAGTACTGCAGTTGTACAGCTTTTATCCCCCCATCTTTTTGCATTTTCCCCAACTCACAGTGATATCCACCAGCCAGTTAGAAAACAGGCACAGCCCCTCTTTTGTACCCCACAACAAACACATCAGCATTAATCTTGTTAGTTTTGGATCCTGATTTATGGTAACAAAATATTTAGATTTACTTTTTTCCTTCTGTAAGACTTGGATTCTGACTGCAATTATTGTTATGAGGTTACAGTTTTGTATACATTACCCTTATTAATGGAGTTATACATTCACCTGTGTTGTTTTCTAGCCAGAAGTCAAATATTATGGGTTTGGTCCCGCCTGGGTGTGAGCCTACCTGGTAAGGTTGGGTTGGTGTGGAGCCCGAGAACAAAACAACCAGAAAGGAAATATTGCTATTATACTATTATTAAGAGAAATGAAATTATTGCTAAAAATTAATAAAATAAATAAATTTTCTTAAATTACTTTTCTTAATACCCATTTTGTCTTATGCCAGATGTCGTGTGCCCATGCTGGCTTCTACGTACATCAGTACATCAGACAAAAGCAAAAAAGAAAGAACAAGAGCTTTGGAAGAAGCAAGATCTCCGTTAAAGCAAATTAGTATATTGTTAAAATTTTTTACGGAGAGAGTAGGACTTATTTTAAAATGCGAGATCTCAGTTTTGCTTGTTTTTAACATTTTTATCGCTGGAAAAATGCTAACTCTCTTGGAAGATCTTTTTTTTTTTTGCTTGCCTTACTTTAAATGGCTATGTGGGTTTAAATTAACAAGACAGTTAAAATAAGCAACGGAGACTCGCTTGCTTTAAAGTTTAGCGCCTATGCTAAAACCCATCATACCATAGCTTAGACAGTGTGAAAATATTTAAAAATTGAAAAATCGGAAAAAAGTCGGACCTTTCGGACCTCCATTTCGAGTACTAACTACAACTGGCTGGCCAATCCAGCGTGCACGCTTTTGAGAGAGTGGTATAATAACAAATATCATGAAGTGCCTATGTTGAATTTGTGTAACATGTTTTGTCTTTTAATGGTTATTTAATGAGTTAAATTAAATTTTTATCTTTCTGCTCTGGCATTCTCTCATTTCACAGTGCAGTCGTGACTTTTTGCAACACCTCTATTGACTATATTGTAATTTTATTGTTTTATTGTAATAGAGTGCACAGTTCTTTTATATATGATATTGTTACTAATGTATGTTATTTTAATGAATTTATGTAAGGGTGCAGCTAAAGTGATGTCAGTGTGCACATGTCAGAAGTGCTGTAGTGCAGAAAGTAGAATGCAAAGTGTTTTACATGGCTATTGCCTGCTACTTCCCTTAAGATTTTTTTTGTTATTGCTGTAAAGGAATTTTAACTGGTGTTTCTGTATGAGTGTACATTTTCAGAGTTAATGTTAAATTGGGGAACATTTTCACAATTATTTGAATGTTGGTATCCCACAATTCCATTGGAGTAGGCGGAGTTACAACATTACATATGCAAATGTTATGCTGATTAGTGTCCAGATTTTTGGCCAGTTGTACCTTCTTTTTAATGGTCATTTGTCCAGATTTTTTATGTCTCCAGGTTGAGAGGTATGCTTGAAGTATCTTTAGGGCTGGATTGGAGTAGGGAAATCTGAATGAGGAGGTCAAAGCTAGAATAAGAGAGGCTGCCTGCAATCACTTGGCACATAGTTTCAGGTGTAGTGTATGACAGAATAATGAAAAAAAATAATATTTTTTGTGGGGGGCAAGCCTCCCTGCACCACCACTGTGGGAGAGGTGGACCCCCCACAGCCACTAGTAATTATATACACAAACTCCAAGATTGCACAACAGCAAGAAAAGGACAAATTCCTCACACAAAGTAATGCTGGCAGAAATGATTAAATGATGATTTATTTTCACTTCTGCTGGCAGTAAAGACATTCGATATTATGACCTTTCAAATATGTGGAGTGTTTCCCTGTATACATATATAGGTCCCCTTCAGAAGATCTAAGTTTTAGAAAGTCAAACTTCATATGATTGTCACTGTATGACCGACCTTAAAAAATGTTGAAGCTTTTGTACGGAGATCACAGTACCATGGGGATCAGTGAATTTACCCTATTCCTCACTGTAGTGCAATCTCAGAGTTGGCATATATAACATGCAGGGGGTGTGGGGGGAGCAGGGGTGCTTCCTCTAAAAAAAGTAGATTTTTATTGTTTGTCTTGTTCAACTTTTTTGGAAAGTCGATCATATGTTCTTGACCATATGAAGTTAGACTTTTTGAAAAGTTGAAGTTCTGACATAGATCCATATATATTTATATACATAAATATATATATGTATCTGCACATATATACAAATAGGTATCATTCAGTCCATCAGCTCACCTTTTGACAGAGTGAATGATGATGAAATTCCAATCATTAATCTTTTAAGATACAAAACATCCAGATATACTTAAAGGTTTTGGCATTCTGAGGTAGGAGTGTTTGTGAAAGTGTATGCAGTTCGGGCTAAATAAGGGATATATTTAGTGTTTTGTGTATGTTTGTGTGTGTGTCTCCAAGTTTCCTGTGTAGTGGTAGTGCTATGGAAAGGGTTTTTCTAAGGTAAGGTGCAGGGTTAGGATTATGGACAGGGGCAGGGTTAGGATTATGGACAGGGGCAGGATTAGAATTATGGACAGGGGCAGGGTTAGGATTATGGACAGGGGCAGGGTTAGGATTATGGACAGGGGCAGGGTTAGGATTATGGACAGGGGCAGGATTAGAATTATGGACAGGGGCAGGGTTAGGATTATGGACAGGGGCAGGGTTAGGATTATGGACAGGGGCAGGGTTAGGATTATGGACAGGGGCAGGGTTAGGATTATGGACAGGGGCAGGGTTAGGATTATGGACAGGGGCAGGATTAGAATTATGGACAGGGCAGGGTTAGGATTATGGACAGGGGCAGGGTTAGGATTATGGACAGGGGCAGGGTTAGGATTATGGACAGGGGCAGGATTAGAATTATGGACAGGGGCAGGGTTAGGATTATGGACAGGGGCAGGGTTAGAATTATGGACAGGGGCAGGGTTAGGATTATGGACAGGGGCAGGGTTAGGATTATGGACAGGGGCAGGGTTAGAATTATGGACAGGGGCAGGGTTAGGATTATGGACAGGGGCAGGGTTAGGATTATGGACAGGGGCAGGGTTAGGATTATGGACAGGGGCAGGATTAGAATTATGGACAGGGGCAGGGTTAGGATTATGGACAGGGGCAGGGTTAGGATTATGGACAGGGGCAGGGTTAGGATTATGGACAGGGGCAGGGTTAGAATTATGGACAGGGACAGGGTTAGGATTAGTGCACATTTGTAAGGAGGTGATGGGAGGTGAAACCTTTTTTCCCCTCAGGTGACTGCTTGTTTATTCAACTTTTTGAATTCTTAGTGTCAGTTTGTCTCCAAAAGACCTGGAAGTAGTCAGAAATGTCTTACTGTCTGTCTTTTTGTCTTCATCTGTTGCAGAAGGGCACAGTGTCTAAAGGAGGTCAAAGCACAGAGGGAGTAAGGTGTGACAGAATCCCAGACAGCAATAACTGCTGCTTTAATGTTCCATGGCTGCACCAGACACAGAGTGACGACAATGTAACAATCAAGTTATTCAGAGGCCAGAACATCCCGATATTTGCAATACCCTAGTTTGAGACTTGGCTGAATTTGGCTCTATTTTCATCTTAAGTATAGTAAACCCTCCCTAGAGCTGTTGAATAAGTATGAAAGTCACTTACTGAACTTAAGGCACCATGAAATAGTTTTGTTTACTGCAGTGGTGCACAACCTTTTTGTGGGGAGGGCCACTCCACAAATTCTTAATGCATCTGCGGGCCACCTCAAAACATAGTAGGTCGTTACAAGTTAACAATAGGTACAAGTGACTGGCAATTTTACTTAAGACAGCAGTCATGAAATTGCCTGTTTTCTACATCAGCTTTAAGTTTAACTTTATTCTGGCTTGCAGCCATGACTTATTACACACTCTTACAGAAAGTTACTACTGTTTACAGACTACAAGTCATAAACAACAAAGAATAGTTACTTCTGCAGCTAAAATTAGAGGTGTGCGCAACTGCAGTCAATTAGGTAAGTAAGCCCATGCTGGAAAGTTTGCGTGACTGGAGTAAGGCATTTTTTCACTTTATTTTAAAAAGTTTTGGTTACTCTCTGGGGGCTGGATGGTATTGCGTTGATGGCCCTAATTTGGCCCCAGGGCTGGACGTTGTGCACCACTGGTTAACTTTCGTTTAGCAAGTTTAATGTTTTTTTTTTTTTGTACAGATTTGCCAACAGTTATTGCTACAGTGCTGTGGCATGCAGCTTAACAATGTTATTATGGCACCACCTGCTGGACAATTTTAACAATGCAGTACATCTGATTTCTTATTCATACATGAAAGCCAGTGTTAAATGCCATCTGATATTTAAGCTGACTAAACAGTGATGCCAGATAATTTTAATAAAGTCTGCATTTATTTATTTATTTATTTATTTATTTATTTATTTATTTAATCATGCATTAATTTTTCATTCATTAACTCTTTTAGTGTGCTGATTTAAATCTGAACCTTTTTCAGGAATGGGCTGAGTAACTGCACAGAAAATTATAGAAAATGTATTAATTTCTCAATAAAAACTTGATGTGGTCATTATAAGGAGACATAATGCATATCATTAAGGGGATTGTTCTTCTTAACTAAATTAAACATTTCTTTATTAGACATTGTTTAACTGGTGAAGTATGTTTCCACGCCTTTTTTATCAGGCTGTCAGAATTGGCTAGAAGGAGATGGAGTTTTAGTAACTGTTGTACTAGTTGACTTTATGGTGCGTAAAACTGAAGTCCTGACTGTGCCTCAGAGAATTCAAGTTCAGTTACCAGCCTGGGTTCTAGATGAGCCAAGAACAAGTGGGGGGGTTGATAAAGTCAAACATAGTCTTCTTGCATCTTCCAGCAGGAGAGTGCATGGGTATGACTGGAGGTTGCACTAAGGGCAAGATCTCCAGCTGTGAAACTGCAGCCATGAGGACAGGTAGCATGTGAGTTCTTTAGATTGGTGAGCATAACAAGGGGTGCATTTCCATCTAGCTTGGGGTGCCACTACTCAACTACCTTGTGACACAGCCTTGGACATCAATGGTAAGTACAATCAAAAAAAGAAAAACCCATCCACCTGCAGCAGGACGGCCCTTACATCTCTGCTGCACTCCTGCGATGTGGGGGCATTAAAAAGCCTGTTGGCTGATAGTCTTCCCATCTGGAGAGATGAGATACACTAGGTGAAAGGGATGCCTGGGGATTTTGCAAACAATCTGGTGAGAACTGAGACGGTCAGAGCTACTGGAGATTATGGGGTTCTGAAGTAAATGGTTGTTAATCAATATGATAATTATTTGCTGTTCTTATCTTAATATCATTGGGTAAGGCCTCCCAAATAAGATATTTTAAGCATGTTTGGTGACCACCATTTTAGTTTAATGTTGGATGACTCACACAGACAGCAGTTCTTTTTAGGTTGTTACTCATTTCTAGGATGTATCAGACAAAAATAATTTTAGACCCATCAAATTAACCAGTATTTCATATAAAATCATGGAGAGTGTCATTATGGAATTTACACAAAATTACACAGAGGTCCTCCTTTTGTTATACGTAGAATACTATGAGTTTGTTAAGGGGCCAGTTTCCTTTTGAATGCTGTGGTAACAGAGCTGTAGCTAGTTCATCTGGTGCCCTAAGCAGATCCTCATACAGCTTGGTTCCAAGGCCAGCTGTTGCTCCCCCCACCCTAAATATAGCTTTGAATAGCATTTTCTGAACAGCAAACAGAAGCACTGGGTGAGGGAGTTGTAGTGCATGCTGCTTATCTTGATTGTACTAAATCATTCAAAACTATTCAACATACTGGAATAACACACAGGTTGAAAGCAATACATTTGAATCTATATGTAATTCAATGAGCAAAACATTGGTTAAGCAACACAGCCAGCAAGTTATTTTATTCTTATGAAGTTTACCAGTGGTGTTCCAAAGGGTTCTGAACAGGTGCCACTTCTATTCAGGGTAACAATGTGCCTCTATCTGCACATGAGGAGATCAAGGCTACCTTGAATAAGGCTCTGGGTACAGCCTATATGGTACTAATATAGCAGCAAAATTGATATACTGAGACTTGTGAAGAAATACAAAATGTATTAAACTAAAGAATGAGTCAGTTTGAATTGTCATTTGTGGAAGTTGAACTTAACCATAATGATGCGTGAGGGAAAAATGTAAAACACCAGAGAAACTAGAGCTTAGAAGAAACTAACTTACCGCAGTACAATGAGGAAAGTGCCGTATCTTAAGGTTATTAACCAAACTGATGTGCCTAGGACAAGTGTTCACATCACCAAGAATTGTGCACAATATTAGATGATTGAAATGCTATACCTGCCCCCAGATGGGACATATTGCAAAATATTACCACAGCAGTAAATCTAGCCCTGTACAGAGGAATATGTGGGCCAGTCATGGTGAGTTACAGCTGGCCAATGATGCTAATCCCCACAGGTCTGAGATGGGGTCAGTGATGCTCATCCCCAGATGTCTGAGATGGGGCCAATGATGCGCAATCCCATATGTCTGAGATGGGGCCAATGATGCGCAATCCCATATGTCTGAGATGGGGCCAATGATGCACAATCTCATATGTCTGAGATGGGGCCAGTGATGCTCATCCCCACATGTCTGAGATGGGACCAATGGTGCTCATCCCCACATGTCTGAGATGGGGTGGGGTCAAGGGGTATAGTGTCCTTTAGTAACTGTTGTGGGATGTGTGGAGCTACAGTGTTGAGACAGTCTGTAAGGAGGATCCACACATGACCTAATGCAGAAGGCCACACTCCCTTATTTTAAAATGAAGGATCAAGCAAAGAGAGAGACAGATACAGATAGTGTGTATCAGAAGGACACACAGGAAAAGAGAGAGACAGAGAGATAGATGAGAGTTTCTCTTTGAAAAACAGGAAGTAAGTACTGTGGAGAGATACACAGATAGGGGCTTGTATAGTGCAAAGCAATGAGTACAGGAGATCTTGGTCTCTCTGATCGAGAGAAAGAGAGAGAAGTATTGGAGAATCACAAAAGGTTTAGGCCTGTAGGAAATAAAACCAAGTATTAAAGACACTGCCTCAAGAGCTTGCTGACAAGAAAAGGACTTTAAACTGTAAGACATTATCTACTTTTGAGAGAATTTCTGAGTTGACATGGCTTAAATACTGCAATTACCTTTACTTTTTATTTTCAAATGTGGAATTCTGGGTAAATGAACTGCACAAGAAATATAAAGAAGTCTTTCCAGGTCTTGCATATACTAATATGAGAATATTAATATTAATATTAATGTGTGTGTGTGTGTGTGTGTGTGTGTGTGTGTGTGTGTGTGTGTGTGTGTGTGTGTGTGTGTGTGTGTGTGCTTGCAAGTGTGGCCTCTTCCAAGGTCTGTGTAGTATGCAGGCTAAAGGTACTTTTTTAATTAATGCAGCAGTATAGTTCTGGTTTATTCTGCTTAGCAGGCTTTTATTCTCAAAATTGTACTTCTGTCAGTTGCATAACTCTGACATAACAAGAGGGATACTTGTCATTACTGATGCTGCAAGAAATCATTATTAACTGCCCTCCGCATTACTACATGTTCTTACTTATCTATATGTTGTGCGTAAGTGTTTTTTAAAAACAGTTGGACTGAAAGTAACACTTGAGTATTGCACACCACAAAGATTATGGAGGCTACCATGGTGACTATATACCATCAGATGTGTGACGCAATGCAACTCACAGGAGAGTGTATGGCATATGGAAATGAACTTCAGCGCAGTCATATAAGCACACAGTTAGTGCCACACTCATTATAAAGCAACTATAGAAATAAGGTGTGTGTTTGTGTAAGGGGGACAGGATGCATAGCAAAGCACTCCTGCTTATAGGTATGGCAGTAGTGCCAGAAATTCCTTTTTCTTGAGAAGTCACATGCCTACAATTTCTTTCACCTGATTTTTTGAAGCATTATCACCTTGATGCTCCCCCTTCCCCCCTTCACTGCATTACTGTACACATAACTAAGCGGATAAGCCCACTGCAAGCTACTGGTGTGCATTCAAAGGTGGCTTCCTGTATGCCACTTCCTCCTAGGCATGGAATGGTTCCAAAAAGAGCTTTGTCCTTCTGTATGTGCTTCATAATCTACCCGCTGCCTTTCCCCACAGCAGGAGAATATATGTGGTTAAACTATTAGGCCTTTGGCAAGCGGCCTACCACTTTTAACAAGGTCCAGTATGGACTCTCCCTCTAGGGTGGAGAAAGCCTCACCTCATCACCAGCCCTGCAGCTCACAGTCCATTACTGAACATGGCTTGCTGGTGTAAACTGATGCTATGTCCCTCATCCACTATTGAGAGAGAGTTTTCAGTTACTTCTTTCCCAACTCATCATATCCACTTCATTCATTGACATTTGGGATCTAACACAGGCATGCACTAATCATGTTCCCTGTCTACCTATGGCATATATACCTCTCCCCACCAAAGCACCACGAGGCAGTGAAAAAATCCTAATCCTCTTCTGATGAGGAAAGGATTGTCTTCAGTCACATGATTCCCCCAATCCCAAACAGCTTCTGATATGCAGACTGCTAATCAAACCTCAGTTGTTGATATCACGTACAAGAGTTCTCCTATATCACCATTAGACAAGCTACTTACACCAATTACGGTTTCTTTTTTTTCTTTTTTTCCAAATTTATGTCCACATTGTTGCAGTAAATGATAAAATCTACTGGCACCGACTGCTTTCTTGCTCAAAATCATCTATTTTTAAAAGCCATCTACTAATCAAAATGCATTTAGTTAACTATTGTTTTTAATATTTTGTGAATATTAGCTTTCTCATGGATTATAAGTTACATATGTTAGCAGATGCATGCTAATATCCTCGATTATGACTGATGTGAGATTGTTATTTATGTCTGCAGTAGCTGGTATACTGCTTTTTGTAAATTCAAGCAGCCAATAAAGAATATAAAAATCTTAAGCATCCTAAAACATTAACACATTAATCAGTCTGTGTGTGCTGTCAACAATACCTTATTTCTTGTCTCCAAAACCTCCCGAGGGTCGGTGAAAAGAGGCACAAACTGATTTGGATTCTCAATCTTGATTGGAGTTCCACTGCTGGACTTCACTACCTCATCTGCTTTCATCCACTAGTTAAAACACAATTGCAGTGGTTAGAAAAAGGGACAAACAGACTCCCTAAATGGGACAGGGATAACATTAACTTAACTAACATTATATGATATACAACTTCAGCACAATGTAAAAGACATACACTATCATTAAAAAATATGTAATGTCAGCAAAATGAAAATATAGAGTAGCAATAGCACAGTTATATGGCATACAAGAATTTAATATGATTCTTTGAATCACATTTCCCCAAATACTGAGTTTTAGAATTTGAGGAAGAGAAAAGGCATTCCTGGCAAACTTCTTAAAGTAAACAAACAGAAATATATAGAACAATGCAGTGGGATGCAATCCTGTACTTACATATATAATGTGCGACTGTTATATGCCTGTTACTAGTTCAGTCTGAACAATCCAATGTTCAAAGCCACAGTATTGTTTCAGTACAGGAGAAAAAAATCAAATGTGTCTGTCTGACACAAATCATTTTGAGGACTCTTTAGGTGAATTCTGTCATTTTTCAACAGAACAGTACTACTGAAATGATACAGTATGTAACATAAGCACACATTTATGGCAGTTATAAACTGCTTAATGTAATATCACATTAAGGGAGGCACCATTAACAGCGTAAATGATATCAGTGCTTGCAATAATACAAACCAAATGCTACATGCATCACCATTAAATTAATGCAGAGTATAAAAGCATAATCTGTTTAAAGACAAATAACTTCAATTATGTAGCATATAATATCAGCAGAAATAAAACTGTAAGAGAGTGCTATTAATGATGTAATGTCTAAATATAGCCAATTCCAAATTACATGTCATTTAACACCAGCATTAACTATATGGTACATAACATTAGTATAAACTGGTACATTTGGTGCATCATAATAAATTAAATAACATGTAAGAGTATCTTAAAGTAAATGGCATATAACAGTATCAGAACAAATTGCATATCAACACATACATGGCATCAAATCCAGTCAGAATGTACTGACCTAGAGTTAACCACAACAGATGGGATTATAAACTGTTTTATAAATACTGTACAGAAAAGAACATGGCTATATACCAATGAAAAATAACTATCAGACTGCATAGTTTATGACATTACCTCATACACTCAAGGTACATGGTGTTGGAGTAAAACTTTTATGCACAATCGGTGCTGAGCAGTGGTACAAAACTTATTTTAAGCACTTTCCTCTTTACTTCCTAACATGAAATTATACACCTCCAGTCATCTGTTTTCGATCACTGCACCTCAAATAAACAGAAGTCCCAGATGTATTTCACTGGTTTATTCCCATATGTATCTGTTTTTTGGGCAGAACCCTTACTTTTCTAGAAGTGGAGCCTTATGAATTCTTGAACTAAAACCTAGGGACTGGAACCCCTGCCGGGGTATGGGATGAAGACTGGGAAGCATAAAATACAGTGATAGCAAATGCATGTTAATGATCCACTTCATAAAATGCAATGATAGCAAATGCATGTTAATGATCCACTTGCCACCCCATCATTCCCTAGCTTTGACTGTATCTCTGTTTTGTTCCACTACCACTGACCACATCTAAGGAAGGGGTAGACACTTAACTAATACTCCAGTGATTTGTACTTGTTTTAAAACCAGGTTACTGGAAGACCATAAGGATTTCTTGCCTCTGCTTTACTAGGACAATAACACATGCAGACCGTTTTCTTTTGTTGGTTTCTGGACCTTTTTATTTTGTTGGCTTCTGGACCTTTTTATTTTGTTGGCTTCTGGACCTTCAGTTTTCTCCTTCAGGCCTTCTGACCATCAAAGCTACTGCCCACACTGGTAATAATTCATCCACTTCCCATAATAGGGTGACATGTCCACAGGAGGTCCTAATCACAGAAGTTATTGCTTTAATCCTAACATTTCACCTAGGTATTCCCATAATCACCCATGGTGTGAGTTTGCAACAGGCCTTTGTCACCCATTTCTCAAAATTATATAATAGAAGATCCTGTTCTCTTGTAGGCACGTGCCATGACCTAGTCACCATTCTCCACTTGGGATCTGGGGCAGAATATGCACCCTGGATACACCCTCCAACTCAGCCCAGACAGAGGCCAGTAGGCAACTGCCTCATCACTTGTCACCCTCTTACAGCTTAACACTCCACATTCTTGGGGTTTCTGAATCACTTGTGGTCAGTACTTTATCCATCTATACCTATAGGTACTCTGCTCAGACAATACCCACTCTCTACTATCCCTGACCTCTCTTCCACAGATTCTGATAATCATGGATGGACAATTTCCTATGCTTTCTCCTGCTAGTCTGGTTGATATGGGCATCCTGAGACAGTGTAGCAACTGCCTTATGTACACAGACAGCCATCTACTACTACCACCTAGGAACACAAATTGTGAGAGATGCAATTACATTAAGAACCTAGAATCCTTGCTGTCTCAGTCACAAGCCAGTACATCTGGCACTGAGAAGGTTGTCTGCACAAACACTATGAACACCACACCTCTAACACCACCCACATCCATACAACACATTCCTACATATGTGGGAGTTCTCAACAAAAACATACCTAAACAAAAGAGACCTCAAAAGCAAAAATACACAAGCACATCACAACCCACAGCACCAGGCATCACACATAGTACACATGTCTGTGTCTCACAGCCTCTAAGGCCCAGCCACAAACCCAACATACTAGTCATAAGAAACTATTGTGAGACACACAGATGTGCCCCTCACCAGGCTAGAAAAGGAGAAAGTCACGGTAAGGTGCTTGCAGGTTCTAGAATCCACCATATCACACGCACTCCAGTCTCTTAACAACAGGTACTGTTATGACTCTGTCATAGTCCATGTTGGTGTGAATAACTTGAAACATACCTCTCTGGACTACATGATTGAGCTTGCTGAATATGTGTCCCAGGCAGGTATGTCACTAGCCTTAAGCAGCATCCTACCATCACCCAGAATGATGCCTCAATACAAACAGAAAATAACTGACTTTAACAATTGGCTTAGTTTCTGGTGTCATTCCAAGGGGATCCAGTACCCGACAGCCTGGGAGAACATGATTGACAGATCACGATGCTTTGCCAGAGATGGCCTTCATCTGTCTGCCCTGGGTTTCAGGCTTCTGGCAAAGGCTCTTGCCTCCCCCATAGTGCATTTTTTAGACAAAGTCATAAAATTACCAACATGAAAAATTCTTCTAAATGAAATTTAAAGGTCATGTTGCTAAATACTAGGAGTCTTAGCATGAAACTGCATCATTGCAAGCATTCCTTACTCTGGAGGATGCTGACATTTGTGCAGCCACTGAAACCTGGTTCAAAGTTGTGGCGAGTACCCCAGCCTTACCAGGTTACTCATCCTACCACGCTTTCAGACTCCAAACGGAGGGCTACAAAGCCAAAGGAGGTGGAGTTTCAATATTTATTAAAGATATACACACCTCCAGGCTGGTCAAATAGTATGACACTCAGGAGACACTCCAAGTGCAGTTAACTGTTGACAAAACACCTATTCAAATCATAGCTAGCTACAGACTCCCAACCATGACTCAGGATGCCCACTCCACCTATCTGGACTTACTTGAATACATCAAGATTCAACCCTCTACCCTGATTCTGGGTGACTTTAATTATCCAACCATAGAGTGGAAGACTTATTCTAGCCCAAACATGACCACCCAGAGATTCCTCAACTTTGTCAATGCCAATGCATTGGATCAGCTGGTTGACACCCCTATGACAGGTGAAAATATCCTGGACCTGGTCCTAACCAACATGAGTAGCCACTGTAGGACCCCTGCAGTGCCATCCTCCTTAGTAAGATCCAACCATAAAATGATCACTTTTGAAGTCACCATCTCCCTTGACCCCCCCCCCCCCAGTCAGGGTCAAACAAAAAAACTTTTCCAAAGCTGATTACAATCTCCTGAGAGCAGGTATAAGCAGTTTCACAACCACCGTCCCTTCAGTTGAAACTAGCACTAATGTCCAAGCCTACACCAAAACATTATATGAGCACCTACATAGCTATATGGACTCAGCAATACCTGCAGGACCAAATCATCTTCCTCAAGGAAGAGTAAACCTGTCTAGTGGACAGCAGCAATAAACAAATTCTATAATAAAAGGAAAAAAAATTGCTGTCCAAGACAATGAAGGAGCAGGTGCCAAGTTGGAAGCAATGTCCCCTTTGTCTGAACAAGTAAATAAGGTCACTGATGAAATTCTCAAAGGTTAACTTCAAGTCCAAATTGGCTACATCCACTAAGGACAATCACAAGGCCTTCTTCATATATGTCCTCAATCTCAAAGGTAACACCCAAATCTGGTCTGACCTGGTGGTCAATAACACTACAAACGTCATAAATATAGCCAACCTGCTGGCAGACAGGTTCAGTGAAAACTTCACCCCCCTGGTCCTCCCATTAGTAAACCAGGACATCCCCCGCCCCTGCCCCCCCTCCCTTCATCACCAGGGAGCAGGTCCTTAATGCCCTCTCAAAGGCAAAAAATACAGTCTCCATGGGACCCAATAACATCCCTGGCTGTATCATACATGAACTCAGGCATAAGCACTCAGCTTCATTAGACACCCTATTCAAGCAAATCCTGAGCACTGGCTTTGTCCCTCTATACAAAGGTGGAGTGTCCACTGACCCAGGAAATTATAGGCCCATCAGCTATAACTAGCCTGATCTGCAAGGCTATGGAAAGCATTATCATGGACCTTGTAAACAAGGACATTACCAACATCCAAACGCTTGACCCTACACAGTTTGGTTTTGTCAAAGGGAGATCATACCTGTTAAACTTAGACAACTTCTTTGAAACAGTCACCAAAGCCACGGATGAGGGGAAGATGGTACACACCACCTACCTTAACCTAGCCAAAGCTTTTGACAGTATTCCCCACTCGGGCATAACAGATAAACTCTCCCAGCTAGGCATCAAACCATATGTTACCAGATGGGTAGCTAACTGGCTTACTGATAGAACCCACTCAGTCAAAGTGGAGGAAGCTACCTCTAACAGTAGACCTGTAATGAGTGGTGTACCCAAAGGATCGATCTTGGGGCCCCTACTGTTTGGGATGTACTTTTCTGAGGTGCAAGCCAAAACCAGTGGTCTGTGGCTGACCAGGTTTGCAGATGACTGGAAGCTGGGCACTGTCTAAAATTCCACTAGTGATTTGAATATCCTCCAAGACGGCCTTACCCAAACTAATGACTGGTGCCAGGAGTATGGCCTCAAACTGAATGCCAAGAAATGCATCATTGTCCCCTTTGGGAAAATGGCATCCCCACTAAGCATGCAATCAGTCATGACGGACTTGGGCACCCAGGATGATAGCAACCTCACTTTTGACTACCACATTGCCTCTGTTGTATGGAAGGCTTTCTATATGGCCCACCTCATAAATAAGGGTATTTCATTCAGGAACAAGGAGGTTATAACATCCCTATACTCCTTCCTTATCAGACCCATTATCGAGTACAATGCCCCCTTTGGCATGTACCTTGCCAAGCACATGCAGCAGTTGGAGAGACCACAGAGGTTCCTGACCAGGAAAATTCAGGATCTCAAACACCTATCCTATACAGATAGGCTAAAAGCCCGGTCCCTCTACTCAGTCTCATACAGACTGCTCAGAGGTGACCTGTGTCTGGCATACAAGACCATCTCAGACCCAGCCTTGATGGAGTTGCTGCATATCCGTAAGACAAACTCCACTCAAGCAATCCACATGCAAGGCCTTAACCTGGTCTGTGACATTAATAGAACTTGTTGGCAGAATAGATTTGAGTCGCAAAGACTCCCCCATCTGTGGAATAGACTCCCTCCATGTCAAGCAGAGTATCTCTCTAGCCTTCTTTGAGAGGAACCTGGGTGACTGGATGGAAAATAGAAAATACACCCCCTGGCATCCTACCTGTATCCCTGCTGGACAGGGGAAACAGGTGCTGACGTTGAGGGAACATGGGAGAAATTCATGGCTAGGCTTATAAGGGTGTCCGGGCTAATAGCTTAGTACCATCCTATGAACCTAGAACCTATGTCACAGAGCTGTCACCAGGACCTTATACCTAATACTGTGTAGCACATTTTATATGATGACATACAAAATGTTTCTGCAGACCAGAGCTGGTTTGAAACATGAATGCTACTTAAATGGAAATACAATCAGAACCAATGCCCTATATTCAACAGGAAATTTGACTTCAAGTACAAACAACTTTACCAAAGCACAGTTCCACCACAACACTTCATCAAAGGTCAACAAAAAGCAAAACAAAAAAAAAACAGCATTAAACAGCAAAATCTTCTTCACTCAACAAGGCCTTTCACAAATTTGAAAATCATCAGATTACACAAAAAAATCCACATCAAACATTAAAAACAACACAAATCCCAAAAAAAATCCAATAAAAAACAATGAAAATAAATATTAATAATTTGAAAAAAAAAAAATTATTAAAAAAAATAAAACCAATATATATATATATATATATATATATATATATACATATATATATATATATATATATATATATATATATATATAATATATATATATATATATAATATATATATATATATATATATATATATAATATATATATATAATATATATATATATATATATAAATATAAAATAAATATAAATAAAAATAAACTAAAAAAAAAATAAAAAAATAAAAATAATTATAAAACTGTAGATATAATTAAAACATATGTTATCATTATATTTATATCTATTAACACGATTTTAAAGAAATATATTTATCCAACCTTATTTGGTTTGTCACTTCCAAAGAAAAAACCTTTGTATCAAAATAGTTCTACAGTCAATCATTCATCTCATATATCTCACATATAATATTTGTTGTACTAACAAAAAATATATATGTTAAGAAATCAACACAGTGTGCTATTGGTATATGATTTTTTTCGGTTTGTTTATGTTGTAAGTTTCCAGCTCTGATGCACAACCTTCAGCGTGTCCTCCCCATCACGCCACAATGCACAATACTTTATTTTTTAACAGTATGCCACAACATATACGCCGCATATGCTGCTGGCACACGTCACTACCACGTACACGACGGCTCTTTGCCTTTTTCTAAAGCACCACCGGCAACCCACCTACGCAAGCAATCCTTTAACAGTATGACTCACCTTGCTTGCCTGCAATCCTGTCTTTTAACCTATGAACAGTTTTGCTGCTGTGAAAGCGCTGCAACTCACAACCTGCAACTCTCAAATCTTCATATATACTTGTGGATACTGCACCTCTAAGCACCTTGCAAAGACCAAAATAGGCACCTCAAGTTCTTTTATGTTCTCCACATCATTAATGGCTAAAATTTGTCCCTTCCATTTGTGTAAATCCTGGAACACTTATAAGTAGTTCTGTGTCATCAAATATTTCTAATGTTTCTTCAATTTCTTTAATATTTCCATACTTTTTCCACTAATTTCTTTTCATGTCACATTTTCATGTGTCATTTCATTAATTTTTGTCCATACTTTCAACTTATGGTTGCAACCATTGTAGTTTGACTATAGTATTTCAATACCAGTCAATTTCTTGAGGTATATATACAATTTCGCCTCTTTCTTCCTTTTATATATCATCCATAATTTTTCTCAAGACTTCATTCCTGATTTTAAACAGCATCTTTAGACTTCAATCCTTACTCCATCAAAAAAGAAACAATATCCTAGTAAAGACAAGTGTAATAAGTGGTATCATCATATTTTTGTTATGGGTCTCTCAACTCTTCTCATATTATATTCATCTTTTTGATGTTCTTCTAAAAATATTACTATGTAAAAAAAAATATAAATAACAAAGAATTTAATGTCTTTGTTTGCGTCTTTTTTAATATTGTGAATCTGTAATTAGGTCCATTTGCCATTAAAAAAACAAAAATTTATTATTCTTCTCCATTCCTGCCATTTAAATATCCCCAATATTCTTCCTAAGCATTAAATTATCCAAAAAACAATACTTAAAGTTTTCATCCCCACCAAAATTAAAAATATTAATATCAAATCAAAAACAAACATATAAACTAAATTTCTAAGCCAATATAATCAAAATTACTGAAAACCCTCAAATGAAAAAATCAGGAAAATCCAAATCACAAAAAATTGTTCTCGCCAGAACCAAAATTGATCTTATTGTTCATTTATTTTGATTTCAATGTCATTTTATTTACCATTAACCAACATTAAACATGATTAACTATATTTTACAAATGGGGTTGAATATTTACCAAATAAATTTGCTCATCTATAGTTAAAAAACAGATAAATGATTTAAATAGTTAAAAAAATCATGACACATCTACTTAAGACAAGAGATCAAATCTTACTAGTGGACCCAACCAAGTCTAGTTTTCAGACTGGAACCCCAAATTTCACCACAAGGGTTCTGGAACCTCAGCGAGAAATGACTATAGCTCTAAAAGGGGAAGGTGGAGAAAGTTCTTGATTTTAAAGAGGGTGACTTTAACAGGTGTGAAGAGGTGTAAACCTTAGGTGTGATTAAATTTAAGAAATTAAATTATGTTTGTAGCATTAAGAATTAATAAATTCATCAATCAAAAAAACAAATCAATTAAGCAAATCAAATCAATTAATTTTGGGGATAGATGTGGTGATTAATTGATAGATACCCTTGGGGTGGTGTATTCCACCAATAATTAATCCATCCACTAATGTAATCCAACTGGCGACATAATAATACCACCACCACCACAAGTGGTTTCACTCAAATAACTCAACATGTTTTTCACTTTCCTGTTGGGACATGTTTTTTGACAACTGTTCCCAACATTTTCCCCACATTCATCCACTGTGATTGATATGATTCCATCATATAAATAACACATCTCTCAACATTGGGCTCAACAGCCCCACATTTTTTCATCACACATTTTTTCATATTTTATCACATACAACACTATGGTTGTCCGCCTTTAAAGTAATAAATTTAATGCCTTTACAACATTTTAACACTAAACTATGTTCGCTCTAAAATTTCTAAAAAAAAATAAAAAGCCTTTAAAAAAGACTTTAAGACGTCATGATGAACTTCTTTCTTTGTAATGTCAAACATGACATTGATTATTGAATTGGATAAAAAAAATAAAAAAATACTTAAATGGAAATACAATCAAAAGTGTACATACATGTATACATTTACGGGTTCCATGCAGGTAGTTGACTGAAGTTTAAACAGACTTCTGTTGTCAACACAGATGGTCAACAGTTGTGTGAGATCATACTGGGGTTGGGGAATTTGCCCTTTCCCCAGGGAGTACACAATCTCAGATTTGGAATAAATAATTAGCAGGGAGTAGGGAGAGTGGGCGTGCTTGCCCCCTGCAAAAACACGGTTTTAAAACTTGAGTGGTCCAAGGAATAACCTTGGAAAATGCACAGGGTTGTGTTGATGTTTGTTTATTAGTGTTATCAAGTTGTTTCATTGATTCAATGAATGCAACTACACGCATTTTACTTGGGAGATGGCAAAGTATGGGCCTCTTGTGGTCAGAAAGAAACATATTAAATCATTTCTCGTGGGGTCAGAGTTCATGCTGGCACTATAAAGCAGAAGTAAGATGGCACAAATTCAAAGAAAAAGCCAAAGACAGGACACGTCATACAAGGGAACCTACAATTTCTGACATTATAAATAAACTGCTGAAATTATAAATTCTCAGTGTACTTTCCTATGGAAAAAATATTCCCAGTTTTGTTACACTGGAGTAAATTTTATTACGACTTTGTATTTAGAAAGAAAGTGCACAATAATGACATGAATAGCACAATCCTTCTTTCATTCGTATGGCAAACAGAACATAGAGAATTAAATTATCTCTCCTTCTTGTAGAATAAAATGCAAAGCATTATAGCTGTACAGCTACTTTAGTCTGAAAGAAATATGTAAAACAAAGCTAAGTAAGAAGAAAATAAAATTTATTAAAACTCAGTAAGTAAATAGGACAACTTAATGTTAAACGTGCAATGGCACCACCAAGATGAATGTACATAATATGTAATATAATACTACTTTACTACGGGTCACAACACACCTTTGCTGTCCTGCATAGTCAACTGTCCTGATATGTTATTGACATGACTTTACTCTTCATCTTTAGCCTACTGCATTCTGTTTGAAAAAATAGCTTAGGGCTCTACTCCAGTCAACAAATTAAAATAAAATAAATACAATAACAAAAGTAAAGTGAATAAAAGTAAGTACTGTGTTATGACAGATAGGGCTGGATTCAGAATGGGCCACCACCAGAGATAAGTCCTAACATGGAATGTGACTACCAGAGGGGGCTCTTTCTGATTTAGAGACAGGCTCACCACAGTGATCCTACACGGTTTGTAGGATCACAGTGGTGGGCTATCTCCTCAACACAAGCTATAGGTTAATGAGGCATTTCAAGGGAGCAGCCTATTCCAGTTATCAGTAAGTCCTCCTGGAAATGCTTACTTTAAGGTATTTACACAGACAAAGAATTCAGAGAATTGCTCAGCTGCATGCATTAGCTCAGTAGGCCAAGTTACTTAACCCTGCCAAATGTTCACATTCGCACATTATTTCTACTGGATGAGATTGTCTTAGACATATATGTTGGGGAGTTTAGTGGACAGGCAATGGTGTGTGTGTGGCAATATAGGAGTGTATGCAGAAGGATGAGTGGTCACAGGTGTGTGCGTGTGTGTTTGTGTGTGTTTGTGTGTCTGTGAATGTGTATTTATTTATATGAATTTGTTAACAAGGGTAGAGCACTGATCACAAATGACTGATTTCAGCCTCAGCCCGGGGAAGGTACAAAAATAAAATTAAAAGTATGTAGTATGAACAGAATGTCAGTGAAATACAATGTGTGCAACAAGATGACAGGAATCCTAGGTAAGTATAGTTAAGCATCCAGTATGAGAAAGTCTTTATATTATGCACTTGTTTGAGATTGAAATAAGCTTATGTAGTACAGAGAAGTTACATATACTGTCTAAAATAAAACAGCGTCAAAAGATGTGATATGCAGTTAGAGCACTATAGAGAATAAGAAAGCTATTAGACAGTGAAATAATATGGTGTGCTTAGTTTAAAGTTGCCAGGGATATAACACTGACAGGTCCAGAAGATCCATTTTTATTTGTGCCTAGAAAACCTGGGATGATGATATTTCTTTGAAATAGGAAGTAACAGTTTCCCAGTGTTTTGGACCAAGAATAGAGAAGCAGTGATCCATTCAGTGAAGCTTAGCTTTGGGGATTGTAGTAACAGAGCTGGACTAGTCATAATTACTGAGGATGTAGGATGGGGGTGCTGCATTAGTTTAACTTCCGATGGCGGATCTATGTAAGTTCAAATAGTTATGAGCCTAAAAGGAAGACAGTTCTTTGCTTGACTGGGAGCCATTTTGTTCATTCTAGGGTTTTGCAGTACCATTTATCCTTAGGGAAGAGAGTGTTGAACCTGAAGATTTTATTTGTGATTGATTGCATATGTGAGGCATTTTTCTTTGAAGCAGAGGCTACTGTTTTCACCGATAGCTGATCTTGATGGTTTGCACAGAAATGGGGACAGTTTGTTGACCTAGAATAGTAGCAATTTTACCTTTTTCCTGGTTTTGTTCAGATGTAGAGTGAAGCTTAGAGACTGGTCGAGTCATAGACCCATGTATTTTAAAGTGATAGTGTTTTCTAAGGCAGTGTTGTTATGATCAAATATTTGTAGCTGAGAATGAGTTTTGTGGAGATACATATGCACACAACATATCGATATATGTAGATATCTATTTTTTCATACATAAATATATTATATATATCTTTAGTTGTAACTCAAAAGATTGAAAACACATTTAGTAGTAAGGTTTTAGTCCGTATAAAGAAAGAAATAATACACAACTGAGTAACTGCTCATTTGAGTGAATCACATATTGTTGCATTTAGTTGCATATACTGTAAGAAAGCAGGAATGTGAAGGAAAATTAATGTTTAAATGAAAAAGTGGTCGTGAAGATATGCAAGGCTGTATTCCTGCAATTGGGAATATGCAAGTGTTCCCAGCTTAGGGTTAGTTAAGGAGACAGAGAGACTGCTGTGCATGTTTTGTGTTGTATGTATCCTGTGTCCTTTTGCCTTGTGTAGTGGTACTGTTAGGGAAAGGGTTTCTAGTCATGTAATGTGTAGGATTAGGGTGAAAGGCAGGGATAGAGTTTTAGTGTTATGGTTAGGATCTGCACACATGAATAAGATGGATGGGGGGTGAATCCTTTCCCTAACAGTATCGTTACCATGACAACTCTTGATTTTGGTTATGTAGCTGTGCTTTACTGATATAGCGCTTTCTTTTAGTGGAAAGAAGCATTTGAGGTGCTGTGATTAATTCATGAGTCATTCAGCATTTTGTGATTCACTCTTTTTGTTCTACTATTTGAGATTCTTTCTTTTAAGCTTTCTACCTTTCATGTCATAATCATATATATATATATATATATATATATATATATATATATATCTGTGTGTGTGTGTATATATAGCTAGAAAATTGTTAGTAGACATGAAATACAAAAACAAAGCTACAATTAAATTACTTGCTTCTAAGAGCAGTGTGAATAGATATGTAGTGAAGTGTGCACTGAATTTCAGCATTGTTCTTTTTACGTATATACATTTCTAGGCAATGATTTACAATACTTATGTCCACTTAACTCTGTTCTGAGAAATGTGGTTTGCATAGATGTCACAGATATTTCAAAGCTATTAAGTCTTATGACCATTCACAACTTGCCGGCCATACTTGTCAATCTTGGGATAAATTTGTGGCTAACTATTAAATCATCAAGTTTATGTTTAAAAGAAGACAATGAGATGCACTGCTTAGCAATCAGGGAGGGAAAGTTTATTTGAGAGGTTTGGTAGACAATGGGTTATAAATCTGTTCTTCCATGTTTTACCTATCGGTTTGTGAAGATTTCAATCCCTAGTTCTAGTATTAGTGGAAATATTGGACTTGTGGAGAACGAGGGAGGAATTCTCACGGAAAACACCTTCTCATTAATTAACGATGACAGTACGTTTCGCACTTACAGAAGTACTTGAGTAAGGATCCTAAACAGAACTGGAGACTACCACATGGAACAGGGAATCCTCAAACTGAAGTATGCTGGCCAACAATGAGTTCTCTGACAGAAGGTTACACAGATTTATGTATCATTCATTCATTCAAGGAATTAGTAGCCAAACATTTGTTTGACTGGAAAGAATGAATGAGCCAACTTTAGTCGTAATATACTGATATGATGGGTAAATTCCAACCAATGAATAGGATTTGTTTTTATGGAGACACAACAGCACGTGTTATATAAATGTCTGGGCACATCACTGGAAATTTGTTTGTAGCGTTATTCTACTGAAGTTTGGATACTGAGAGGACACTTGAAAATGCACACAGAACAGATGTGGAAGAGGAACAATTCTAGCAATGACAATGCTTGTGTAATCTGGCATAAAGTGATTAGCTTGGTAAAGCAATCCAAGCTTTTGGTTCAATTTTTAGGATAAATGCTTTGAAATGAAATGTAAGGTTTTGATCTAAAATCCCTCTTAAAAGTATGATTCTGGAAACAACTTCTAGAGTGGTGTGATCCTTTGATTGTATTTGGAATTGAGATCAATGTCATTCTATTTCATCTGAAGTAAATACTATAAATCTGGCCTTTCATTATGATCAGTAAAAGTCTGAAAGTTACCTAGACAGTCTTGGAAGACCATAACATTAGACTGCAGTTTATTAACTTCATTAGTTATCGTGGGGTCACATTAAAATTTTGTTGACTCATTTGCATTTAGGATGCTCTTAAATATACTGCAGAGAGATGACATTATCTTCAACAAAGACAGAAGATAAAGTACAGTTGTGTACACTTACCATAAATGTAGATGTTGGAGTGTATTCACTGTTGCAGTCATCACTTGTGGGTTATCCCTGCTGGTTAGCCCTCGGCCGGCCTGAATACCAGAGTAAAGGATTTCCCTCCTGTGCTAGCTGTTCAGAGACTGTGGCTGAAGTCAGGTCATCAGGGCTATGAAGAGTGAGAGCTGATGCCATTACATCAGTTTTTCTTATCCCCCAATAGTCAGGTGCCCCTAAGAGGATATAGAAAAATGGGGGGAAGGTGGAAGGGGAACAGGACTGCAAGAATGAATACACTCAAACAGCTACATTTACGGTAAGTGTACACAACTGTACTATGTTCTTCATGTTTCATTGTTGCAGTCATCACTTGTGGGAAGATTCCCAAAGCTGAGGAACAGGGTGGAGGCATGATATACTGGTTATGGGGATGCTAGCATGCCCTGCAGGATTGCAGATGCAAATCCTGCCCTGGTTTTGGAGAATGTAGCCAGCTGGTAGTGCCTAGTGAAAGTGTGGATAGATGTCCATGTAGCAGCCTCCAGGATATCCTTGGTAGGAATTCCTCTCAGGAAGGCTGTAGAAGTAGTGGCTGCTCTAGTGGAGTGAGATGTGATGGATTAGGAGGACTCTTTCCATGGAAGGCATAGCAGAAATGTATGCAATGAGAGATCCATTTGGAAATGGTCTGCTTACTAATGGGCTTCCCCCTCTACCCCAGTGGTGAATGAAACCAGGAGCTGGTCAGTTTTTCTGACTGATTTGGTCCTGTGAAGGTAAAATCTCAGTTGTCTGTGTACGTCCAGTTTTGAGGCTGGCTGTCAGATTTTCATAGCTAAGCGACAGAGCAGGTAAGAATGGGTGCCCCCTTGCTTGTTGATGTACCACATGACAGTTGTGTTGTCTGTCTTGACTAAAAGGACTCCTGGTGACAGGTGCTCTTGGAAGGTTATAATTGCTCTGTGCACTGCCAGCATTTCTTTCAGGATGATGTGGAGACCCTGAAGCTCCTATTCCCAAAAGGCCTGAGTTCGTAGAGTTCTTTAGTGGGCTCCCCAGGCAATGTCTGAGGCATCTGTGGTTATGGTTTGGCCATGTGGCTGAAGGACAAAGGGGAGGTCCTTGTTCAGGCTGCAAGCCTCGGCCCACCATAGGAGTTCCTTCCCCAGACAAAGAATCAGGGAGAGTTGGTGTTCCAGTGACTGGGAGTGCTGGCACCAGAGACTCCTTAGGTACCATTGCAATTTTCTCATGTGTAGTCTGGCAAGGGGGACCAGCATGATGCAAGAGGCCATGTATCCCAGGGGTTGCAGGATTTGTCTGGCTGTGAGGGAAGTTTTATGTGCCAGCTGGGTGAAGTAATACTGTAGGAAGGCCTGCTTCTGTGAGGGGAGGAAGACCATTTGTGCTGAGGTGTCTAGAAGGGTGCCCAGGCAAGTAATCCTTCGTGTGGGCTGCAGATGGGACTTTTCCCAGTTTATGGTGAATCCCAGAGAGGTTAGTAGGGCTTGCACGAAGGAGAGGCCCTGCAGGAATTTTTCCTTGGTTTCTGCTGAAATGAGCAGTCATCGAGATACGGATAAATGTGTATATCCTTCCACCTGCAAAATGCAATGACTGGGGCCAGGCACTTGGTAAAGACTCTGGGAGCAGTGGATAAGCCAAAGGGCAGAGCAGAGAACTGAAAGTGTTGGGACCCTACTCTGAACCTTAGGTAACTCCTGCATGACTGACTGATAGGGATATGCAGGTAGGCATCCTTCATATCTAGGGTCACTAGTCAGGCTCGTGGCAGCAGCATAGGTAGTAGTTTTTGTAGAGTCAGCATTTTGAATTTTGGAACCAGGAGGGACAGATTCAGGATGGAGAGGTCTAGGATAGGGTGCCAGGTGCTCTCTTTTCTGGGGACTAGGAACAGTCTTGAATAAAATCCTTTTCTGGTATGTTCCTTTGGTAAAGGTTGTACAGCACCCTGGGCAAGAAGCTTTCTGATCTGGCAAATAGCTTCTGTCCTCTGATTTGCAGGGGCATCTGGGCAACCTGACCTTTTGAGGACCCATAGATCTGAGGTGATGGCCTGCCAGTCTTTTAGGAAAAGGGAAAGTCCTCCTCCTAGCCTGTAGGGTGACTTGAGGGGAGAGAGTCATTGTAAGTCCTTGGAGAAGGGGGTTGGCTTAGAACTCCTTTGCCTAGGGACAGCAGTGGACCACTGCCTGGGTCTTTGTTGGCTATGGGACTGATACCTAGGGGTTCTGTCTCTGTGTCCCTTTCTCTGGACTGGTTTTGTCTGTGAGGGTAACGACCAGTGTTTTGTGGGAAGGTTTCTGCTGAACCTTTGAGAATGCACCTGTAAGAAGTCCTTGACAGTTTGCATGGACTTGCCTTTGTCCTCTATTTTCTTAATGACCTCCTCTGCTTTAGGGCCAAACAACTGTTCTTTATCCAAGGGGGCATCTAGCAGCTTAGATTTGACTTTGTCAGGCAAAGGCTGTTCCCTTAACCAGGCATACCTTCTGATTACTTAGCTTGTTCCTGCAGCCCTGGTAGAAGCTTCCAAGGCATCAAAACCACAATGTAAGGAGTGTTTGGCTACCTGAGAGCTAGACTGTATGAGGTCTGTTAATTCATTGGCAGTACTATTGTCAGGAATGGAAGTTAACTTCTGTTTAATCAGTTCAAGGACATTTTGCGGGAATTTGAGCATATTTAATTAACAATTTAATGCTCTAACAGCTAAAGTGGCTGAAGTGTATACATTTTTTCCCATTCTGTCTAAAGATCTGCTTTCTTTGTCAGTTGAGATGGGATTTCTAGAAGAGCTTGCCCTAGCTCCTTTGGGGCTTTGAGTAATTACTTCAGGGTCTGCAGTAGTATTCTTGAAAATATATTTGTGGGTGTGTTGCACCCTGTAATATCTTTCTGGTTTTCTGAGTGCTTAGGGTAGAGAATCTGGTGAAAGGGCAATTTCTAGAAAAACATCATCCACTACATCCAGGACGGGCGGAATGACTAGAGGCTTGTGCTGGGGCAGGTCAAGGAACTCTCTCAGTCTTTTCTTAGACTGAGGGTAATCTTGGACCTCCCATTGAAAATGCTCTCTGAGGGAGTTTAAGGTTTCTACAAAGGAAAGGTCCTCAGGTGGGGAGGCGGAAGGAATGGGGTCATCAGCATCAGAGTCCTCAAATGCTGCTAAAGGGTGGTCTTCTATGTCTGACTCTTTAATGACCGTCTTCAGATCCCTGGTTCAACAGGGCTTCAGGGGAGGCATCCCTTTTTCTTTTGGCTGGGGTGGGAGGATGGGGTTGGCTTCCCCTAATATGAGTCATCAAGTCCTCTGCCATCCTGAGCAGTTGCTGCGACTGAGTAGCAGGTTGGCTGGGTGTAGGTTGGTGGGTGGATCCTGGGGGGGGGTCCTTTTTGGGGATAGTCTTAGGCTTGGCCCTGGATGGGTCGGTAGTCTTATACAAAGTGAGTTGGACTGGCGGCATTGTCATAGATCTGAGTCTGGCTTCAGTAGTTGTAGGAGTCTCAGCAGAAGCCGGTGCCTGCAAAGTGGCTCCAGACCCGACCGCATGAGGAAGAGGCGACATACCGGTAGAGGGAGGCAGCATACCAGACTCCGAGCAGGTCTTGGTAGAGGCCTGCGATGGTTCCTTGGCTGGCATCAGGGGCTGCGAAGGCACCTCACTGAGTTCAGCTGTAGCACTGAATGGAGAAATACCAGACTTTTGACTTGAGTCGTCAGAGAGCCTAACTTTTAGAGGCCTATCTCTATCTTTTTCTTGGTAAGTCAGTATGCCATTTTGCATTGAGAAAAAGACTCGCTAAAATGCCTAGCTACAATTTCAGCTCTTTTACGCATGGTTCTAACATTAAACAGGGCACAGAACCAACACCCGGGGACATCATGGTCTGGGCCTAAACAAGTGATGCAGACAGAATAGAAATCTCGGTGTGGGATCTGCTTTCCACAACTGAACCAATTATTAACTTTCTCTGACACTGGTTAAAAGCAAGAAAATGTTCCCCAATGGGGTACTTAGCTTTAGACGGTTTTCCTCAATCTGGCAATGGCCGACCGATGCACTCGCAAGCTACTTCTGTTTCAGGCTCCATGGCAAGAAAGACTGTTATAATGGCATCAGCTGTCACCCTTTATAGCCCTGAAGACATGATGTCAGCCACAGTCTCTGAACAGCCGACGCAGGAGGGAAATCCTTTACTCTGGCATTCAGGCTGGCCGAGGGCTACCCAGCAGAGATAACCCACAAGTGATGACTGCAACACTGAAACACAAAGAACATCAGTAGATCCAGAACAGATCCGTAGTGGATACAAGCAAGAACACATGGTGGTGAGATTACCTTATCCCACTTAACCATCTGTGTTCTGTTGTGAAGTTATCCAGACAATAATCAAAGGGGTCTTCTGGAAGCTTAATACTTAATTAAATCAGGATCAAAAGATTATTTACGGTTTAGTATTGAAATAGCGATCGAACTTAGTCGAACGGCCACTTCTGCAACGTATTTACGCGAACCGAAACCGCAAAAATTGTTCGCCACCGACAGGCATTCGACGTTCGACATTACCGGCTGCACAACACCTCCACACCCATGCTACCATGGCTCACGCAGGGGCGAGGATCTGCCGTTCGCACAATTGGATTCGACCGCGGTGACATTCGCTCTTCAGCCTTCGCGCAAGTCGAGTCGCACATAGTCGGATCGGCATTTCAGTGGTAAACCATTATTTACAATGATACACACTGACAGATCTAATCATAGTATACCTGTATACAAAGATAATTTGCATACTGCCCCTGATTTACCTTATCCCAGAGTGAGTGAGTGAAGCATAAAAGGATAGTTCTGATATTGTGACTTGGCTGAAATTCATGCACAGAATTAGACAGAATTCCTTGATCAGTGTGACATTTTAGAAGCCATGCACATATGCATTTTTAACAAAGGTGATCATACAGTAATGAAGAGTAGTTGTTTAAGCTACAGAAGATGCTTTCGTTTGTGCAAACACATAATTCAAACACCTTTCCATAAAAAATTCTACCTATTCATGTGTTCAAAAGGATAGTGATAGTATCTGCTACTTCACTGACAGAGAGTTTAAGATATTAAGTAGGGAGCTTATCTAGGCACAAGGATTTGGACTTCACTTTATTAAGCAATTTCTTGACCAAACTAACAGGTACAGAAGATAAAAAACTGGTAGACACAGAATATAAATTACAACTAAGGGACATGCAATTTCGAGTCTTTGACATTTCTTGCCTGTCTCAGGCAAGTCCTGCTTTTGGATCATACGTTTCTTTGATGTCACAGTCCTTGCAGATTAAAATAATTATTTTAAAAAATGAGTTTGCAGCTTCAAGAGCAGAGTCCTGAGGAAATGTGATTGGGGCTTTTGTTCTGCTAGGAGTAAGAATATTTATGATGTTTTTCCATAACTGTGTTGGATCATTTTGATAAACATTTTGTTTATTATGAAAATAACTATTTTTAGCCATACAGACAGCACAGAGAGATAAAGCCTCAAATACAACCCAAGCAACTCAGGTTCAATTATCAGCTTAGGTGCTTGACATCACAGCAGGGAAGTATGGTAAATGAACATCCTGTCAGAGGTTTGGTTCTTAACTGGTCTTAGCAATTGTTCTCAGACACATTCCCACAGGGCAGGGTTGTAGTCATCGGGCTGATACAGGGATAATGTGAGAGTGGATACCCAAGCCAGTGATGGTAGCCCCTGAGAGCACACACTTGGAAGTATGCAGTGAGGTATTAGATAGGCATTGGTGATCCCTGTTGTGATGTAGGTGCCTACATCACATCCTGGGAGAGGCATTAAGGCCATTTACTAAACAGTGCTCACTGCCAAGCTACCAATGAGAGCATCGGACTCCCTGAGGTTGCCTGAATGACAACTCATTTGGATGGCTCTTTACCCTAGGGAATCTGCAAAAGGGGTCATTTTCTGTAGCTCTAGTGAATGAATGGGCTCAGGTACAAATGGGGATGTCTCAATGGTCAGAAGACAGAGGGTCAAGCAACTAGAAAAAAATATTTTTTCTCCTGTGCTGTAATGTATTCATTTAACTTTTAAACTCCCTATGCTTAGAGGAATAATCAGTGATATTAAGTTGATCACATTGTTTCCAAGCTCTGTCCTGCTTTGTCAAGAAGTCTCTTATTCATAACTTAGGTTTTATTTTTTACATCTTAGTGGGCCACAGAGTTAAATAATGAGAGAAAAGTATCTTTAAAATAATTCAAACCAGCATCTTATTCACAGCTGTGCAGTACAGTGTAATTCATTTCCTTAAATGTTTGCAAGAGGATGATAAATTTTGATGTAGTGCACTGTACTGCCTTCAAATTTGGCTCTGTCTTGCTGTATAAGGGAAAAAGTAGAACTTTTCTCATACAGTGACTTGTGCTGACAACTTGAATTTTTGGCCATTTGGCATAAAATCTTACTTATCCAAGCAGGTGCTGAAAAACTGGCTGGCACCATGTTAATACCAGCGTCAATGGATGAAAGAGGGTGGGCATACTCCAAGGTAAGCACATTTATACCCCTTTGGTTATGACAGCCTTAGCTTATTGAAATTAGTAGGTGATTTGTCATACAATGTGAGTCAGGTTGCTTGATTCTCTGGGTAATAAGTAAATGTAAGAGAATGGTCTAGACAAAGACTTAAATAGTTAAAATGATGGTAATTTTTTACTGAATGAGACAAGGGTTACTTGATTCATTAAGTGGCAGGAGCGAAGCAAAGTCTGGATTAAGTCCATTAATTAACATGTTTGTAGATTTAGTCATACTAATTAATATGCAGTAACCTGTTTTTGAATCTAGTGAATGAGTTGCCTAGAACAGTTGACTTATTAGAGAATGGGAGTCATGTGACCTGAAGAACACAGAAAGTCATCCATTCAGAGGAATGCCTGATCCTCTCAGTCATTAGTGACAAAGGAGTCAAAGAATATTGAGAAAAGCATATGGTCCATTACAAGTCCATGTTGACCTCTAACAGACTGGAGACAGAGAAGCAAAATGAAAATACCCCACAATTTATACTTGAGGGTAGCTCAATGCCCAACAGATGGGTAAGGAGCCATGATGAAGTCTCACATAGGAGTAAATCATTGAACATGGATTCGAGAAATCTAATCAGATCGATACCAGAAACAATACCTGATGGAAGATTGTTGCTTTTACCACTAAAGATGTGATCTGTTATTGTCTCCATGGCGTTCAAATTTATGTGGGACTAGCCAGAGACAATGTTGCTTATCACAGAGCAGACCAAAGTTAGACAGGCGGTCTTCAGTCAAAAAATCAGTCAATCAACAAATTAACTAAATAAACAGGTAAATTACATACATAACTTATTTCAGGGGCAACAAGGGAATACTGTCTTGTTAACTGACATTGCTGTTGATAAACTGAGTGGAGGAAATAAGACTTAAGAAGTTTGGCTAAGATGAAAAGGGAGATCAATGAATATTCAGTTAAGAAATGTTGAGTGGTCCAGCTTTAGAGAGAGAATGACTGTAATGTTTTTAATAAGCTAATAATCTACAGAGAACTTTGGGAAGAGGAATGATAGAATATAGCATTTAGCTATGTTTCTGGGTGGGACAGCTATGCTGCATTAAACAGAGGTTGCCAATAATGTAAAATTATGTTTTTACTTGAAATATTCAGTATCAGAATGAAGGAAGTTATGTACATACACTAAAATCCCAGTCTTGTAACTGTTTTCACTTTGTGATAGAAATAACTCTATGAAACAAGCAAGTATTTTGCTTTCAGGTATGTTGAAGTGGCTTAATGTCTTAGTATTTCACCTCTTGAAATGCACAGCAAAGCAGAAGTCCGCTGAAAAGAAGATACTACATGTTGTGTATCCAAGCAAAAGGAGCCTTCTTTTGTCTTCAGATTGTGTTACTGTAACTTAAAAATATCTACCATCATTAGCAATTTCTATGTATGCCTGGGACTGCTTTGGTTAGATTTGATATCTAACAACAAACAGATTTTGAAGAGCTGATTAGGTAATTTAAGTATATAATTAATGCACGCCACAAATCATACAGATAACGATGTTGGTTATTCCCATTTTACTGCACTTGATAGACTTGTCAGGCCTTTGTTAAACAGCCAAAGCATCCTTGTTCTCTTCTCATCCACTCTGCATCATCTTGTAAACTCTTCCCTGATTATGTCAAATAATGGCAAAAAAAACTGCTTGTAAGTGGTACAAAAACAAAAAATGTTTGAAGCATTTTTCAAGAAAAGTGAAATTGCTGCTGACTATATCAGGTTCACTGCACTTGAGTTTACTTATCTTTATCACTTGGCATGCATAATGTTAATATTACTACTGTTTATTAATTTCCAAGTTAGTAATTGATACTTATCAAACCAGAAAAAGTGACTTTCCATTATCATAATAACTTCTGAGAGTGCTAGCTTGATTTTTAGGAAAATTGTTAGTGTTTATTTTTCTTCTGTAGGAAAAAGGCTCAAGAATGTTGAGTGTTCTGCTTTAAGACGTCTGTAAAGTTCCAGCCAGAGAAGTAATATAAAAAGATTTTCTTAATAATGCAATTATTGCTTTCACTTCATATATCTACCTTAAGTAGCGCCATGAGGATGCTTAGAATTAATTTATGGAAATGCTGCAGTAGAATAACTTAATTTAGTTTTATCAAGACAGTAAAACTACACACACAAAAAAAACTGCTTTTTGACCTGCAAATGTTACTGATCCAAAATGCCAGCCCTCACATGATTTACTGATTAAATGAAAACATAATATAAAGAATGAGGAAACTATTCATAATTTCACTTTTTGAATTTTGTATACAGACTGTGACAGTGTGTTTTATGTGTAATAATTATGTCTGATATAAAACTACCCCTCCAGTTCTTACTACTGATGCTATATCATGCCTCCGTACTACATAAATAATGCATACAGATTTCTCCCATAGGGTATGTGTTTTTACATTATTTTAACAAGCATAATTAATATACGCAGGAGCATCTTGTTCATTACTGCCCCAAATGCTGTTTTATAATGTGCATTAACATATGCAGGCTGACAGCATGCACTGCTCCCAGCTGGTTTATCATGCTCCTGGCATTAAGTTTCAGGCTCTTCATGAACAAAAAGATGCACAGGTCTCAGTGACAGCTCTGCAGCAAAACAGTGGGAGCACAGAGACAGCTACAGGTTTACGGATGCCATATGGCATTGCATTGCATTTCTCTGCAGACACGAGCAGCTATTTTTATCTCAGAAGCAGTGTGACTTAAGAAATAGAACCTACAGGAACACTACATGCTTTGTGATTAGAGCAAGTGTATTAAAGGCATGCAAAATTACAGTAATATGCTGAGGTCCTCTCATCTGCGGTTCTATTGCTAGAGTAAGTGAACAGCCTAATATATACATATATATATATATATATATATATATATATATATATATACACACACACACACACACACACACACACACACACACACACACACACACACGCACACACGCACACACGCACACACACATACATGGGTCTGCTTCAAAGGATTGAAATTTCACAACATCGAACCTCTGATCAGTGAAGAGCAGGTGATCAAAGTTGTGAAATATCGAACTTTGTGAATGGAGATCACAGTACAATACGGAACGGTAAATTTACCATTCTCTTCACTGTAGTGTGACCTTGGAGTTGGTATTTTTAAGTAGTGGGGGTATGAGGGGTGCAGGATGCCATTTTTAGCTATTTATTTTTCAATATTTCGTAACATCAATCATTTGGTCTTCGATCAGAGGTTCGATGTTGTGAAATTTCAATCTTTTGAAGTAGACCCATATATATATATATATATATATATATATATATATATATATATATATATATATATATATATATATTTGTCACACTTAAATGTTTCAGATCATTAAACAAATGTAAATATTAGACAAAGATAACCCAAGTAAACACAAAATGCAGTTTTTAAGTGATGATTGTATTTGTTAAGGAAAAAAACTATCCAAACCTACATGGCCCTAAGTGAAAAAGTAATTGCCCCTTAAACCTAATAACTGGTTTTGCCACCCTTGGGAGCAACAACTGCAATCAAGCATTTGCGATAACTGGCAGTGAGTCTTTCACATCGCTGTTGAGGAATTTTGGCCCACTCTTCTTTGCAGAATTGTTTTAATGCAACCATATTGGGGGGTTTCTGAGCATGAACCACCTTTTTAAGGTCATGCCACAACATCTCAATTGGATTCAAGTCCAGGCTTTGACTAGGCCACTCCAAAACCTTCATTTTGTTTTTCTTTTTTAAGCCATTCAGAGCTGGACTTGCTGGTGTGTTTTGGATCATTGTCCTGCTGCAGAACCCAAGTGTGCTTCAGCTTGAGGTCACAAACTGATGACCGGACATTCTCCTTCAGGATTTTCTGGTAGAGAGCAGAATTCATGGTTCCATCAATCACAGGAAGTCATCCAGGTCCAGAAGCAGCAAAGCAGCCCCAGACCATCATACTACCACCACCATGTTTGACTGTTGGCATGATGTTCTTTTTCTGAAATGCTGTGTTTCTTTTACACCAGATGTAATGGGATGTACACCTCTCAAAAAGTTCAATTTTTGTTTCGTCAGTCCACAGAATATTTTCCCAAAAGTCTTGGGGATCATCAAGATGTTTTTTGGCAAAAGTGAGACGAGCCTTTATGTTCTTTTTGGTCAGCAGTGGTTTTTGCCTTGGAACTCTGCCATGAATGCCATTTTACCCAGTCTCTTTCTTATGGTTGAGTCATGAACACTGACCTAAACTGAGGCAAGTGAGGCCTGCAGTTCTTTAGATGTTGTTCTGGGTTCTTTTGTGACCTCTTGGATGAGTTATCACTGCACTCTTGGGGTAATTTTTGTAGGCCGGCCACTCCTGGGAAGGTTCACCACTGTTCCATGTTTTCTCCATTCATGGGCAATGGCTCTCACCATGGTTTGCTGGAGTCCCAAAGCTTTAGAAATGGCTTTGCATCCTTTTCCAGACTGATAGATGTCAATTACTTTGTTTCTCATCTGTTCCAGAATTTCTTTAGATCGCAGCATGATGTCTTTCTTTTTGGGATCTTTTGGCTTACTTCACTTTATCTGACAGGTTCTATTTATTTGATCTCTTGATTCAACAGGTCTGGCAGTAATCAGGCCTGGATGTGGCTAGTGAAATTGAACTCAGCTTTCCCAAAAATAATATTAACCACAGTTACTTCATCATTTAACAAGGGGGCAATTACTTTTTCACATAGGGCCATGTAGGTTTGGATATTTTTTTCCCTTAATAAATAAAATCATCACTTAAAAACTGCATTTTGTGTTTACTTGAATTATCTTTGTCTAATATTTGTCTAATATTCAGATTTCTTTGATGATCTGAAACATTTGTGTGTGACAAACATGCAAAAAAAATAAGAAATCAGGAAGGGGGCAAATACTTTTTCATTGCACTGTATATGTCTATATATCTATATCTATATCTATATATGTGTGTGTGTTTATTAAAAAGACACAAATATAAACTATTCTCTGTCACATATCGCATACTTAAAGGCGATCTCTGCTTGACTTATAAAGCCATGTCTGACCCAGCTCTGTTAGAAATGCTATATCTATAGAAATCCCAATCCCTCCGCACTACACATTCCAGAGATATCAACCTCATTACCACAATCAACAGAACATGCTGGAGGGATAGGTTCATAACACAGAGACTGCCCATGCTATGGAACAGACTTCTCATACATGTCAAACAGAGAACCTCACTGGCCCTCTTCAAGAGGAATCTTGATGAGTGGATGGGAAATAGAAAATTCAGCCCGGGATCACTCCAGTGGCTCTACTCGACAGAGGCACTGGGAACTAAGGTCGGGTGGCACGATACCACAGTAATCCTATGGGCTAGGCTTGTAAAGGCTCCAGGGACATTAGCCATTGCCCATAGGACACCTATGAACACGGGGCAAAGCTACTAGCTTGTGCATCCCTATAACATTTGCCCAAACTATTTTGCTTTCAGTCTTTACATGAAATGCTCTCCAATCTCTGTTGTTTGGTACTTCACTTAGGAAAGTATTCGAAAGCAAAGGAAAAACTTGGATCAAGTGCTTTTTGTAGTGTATATTTTAGGATTGCTTGTCCTTCAGCAGGAGACTCCTTGCAGGTTCATAGGTATGTACTAGGCTATTGACCCATGGGCCTAAGTAAGCCTAGCCAACAAGGTTCTTTGGCTTACGCCACCCAAGAAAGTTAGTTTCCTGTGCCCCTGTCGAGCAGAGCCACAGAATAGAGTGGGTTATGGCAAGTGCATTTCAATGCTTCCATGAACCAATCTGGAGCTATCTACAAGGTAAGCATAAAGCTGTACAAACAGTATGCATCCTAAGAGCATTAGCCATGTCAACCCAGAAAAGAAATCCATAATATGGTAATGTGTTATTTATTCTTGAATGTAACAACCCTCAGGTTCTTAGATTCTAATGGGGACAAGGATTGTTCTTTACATGTAAGATGTCCTTTAGTATCCCCTGAAATCATTTATAATCCTTGTAACAATATCAATAGATTCCTGGCACCGACTGTATGTGGAATTTCAAAAAGCTCTAACCTGTCTGTTTTTGTTACATTAAATGTTGGTGACCCCAAAAGCATTCAATGCTGCAAGTTAAAGATTGTCCGTATTCATCTTCGTAACATTAGTATTAGGCTTCCAGCTGGAATAACTGTATTATGATCAGTTTTCCCCACTTTTACTAACATGTAGTCTGTTCTTACAAATTATTAACTTCTATAGCATCTGAGTTCAAATATTTGTCTATAACGACTTTTTTCTTTGCCTTTATATACGCTTGCAAGGTTTATACAAATAGCTTTCATTACTTCTTTTCACTGTTTTGTGTTTGTAGGATCATAGGAGGTTACTAGGCTAATCGCCATAGAGCCTTTTTCATCCTTGCCATTCGTGCACCACATTTCTCAGTTATCAATGCCCACAGACTAGAATGGCTTTGATATATGTTTGTGACTTAGGGCATCTACAAACTGCCCCTGTCCAAGGGCCACAGCTGACAAGGGTTGAATTTGTGATTTCCCATACATTAGTCCAAATTGAGCTTGAATAGGCTTAGGAAGAGCTCTGTTTCCCATGAATGGGGAATCTGTTCCAGAAAACGAGTAATCTCTGAGACATATATCTATCCCTCTAATATGTTTTGTTTATGCCACAGATGAGGTTTAGATTCTTAGATTGGGTAATTTTAGTGAAGTTTGTTTAGCGAATATGTAGCAGATCCATCAGGGCTAGAATGGAGAATGCCTTGTAGGTTAGGAATAGATTAGCCCTCAGCAATCTGTTGGAGAGTGAGTACAGGGACAGAGCTTTGGGGTGGTCTGCATAGGACATATTATTTACACCCTGTATTCTTTTAGTGAGGAACCTCTAATTGTTGCAAAATACCTGGTCAGGTATATGCCAAAGGGGGCACTGTACATGATTATTGGCCTAATGAGGTCTGAGTAAAGTGGGAGTATGATCTCCTTAAATCTAGATGCCATGCCCTTACTTACAAGTTGTGCCACATAAAAGGATTTTCTCACTACCATGGATACTTGGTGATCAAAGTTCAGGTTACAGTCAACCTGAGTTTGCAATTCTTTGACCAGTGGTTCTACTGTTAGGATTTGTCTGCATCAGACCTTCCAGGGGAATGTCTACATCTTTGATTGCACCCAGCTTGCAGTTGTCAGCGGATTTGGTCAGCCAAAGGCCCTCTACATTTGTTTTGACTTTAGAGGCGTATATTCAAAACATAAGAGGTCCCAATATTGAACCCTGTTGGACACCAATAGCAACAGTCTTCTTGGTGGAAGTGGATTCCCCCCACCCTAACTTCATGTGCTCTATCTGTGAGCCATTTGGCTATCCATTGGGTGACACAGGAATTTATAACTAAATTTGTGAGTTTGTCTATAACACGCTAGTGAGGTATTGTGTCAAATGCCTTTGCCAGTCATTGTATTTCTAATTATCTAACAGGCCTTCTTTGTTGCAGTTTCTAAGTAGGACAATAGTGAATTCAAGCATTTTTCTAGGCTGGCTACTTTCATGATGCAATTCCCATCTTGCAGGCAGTTATCTTGCTGACAAGGTGATTTAGTTCTCTACTGACACAGCTTTAGTCTTGTCTAACTATATGATTGTAAACAGACAAAAATACACAAGGCATTAAATACTTCCTGAATTAAAACAGACCTAAAAACAGCACATGATTTTTCTGTGTATGTCTAGGCCAGGCTATTCTAATGCCTTCGAATTCAATCCATCTGAATGCTAAATGTATGGTTTATCTTCAATACCAAATGGTACAACATAACAGATGACAGCAGGTTTCAATAATAAGCAGAATTCCCTTTTCTTATGGCCACCGTAGGAATTGCCTGTCAAATGATGTATACACATTTCAAGATATGTTTGATTAGCATGACAAGACACATGCAATCGGAGGCCTATTACCTAATGTTTCTCCTGTGCTTATATTTACTTGATTACTCATTCCGTTGTCTGACATGGAAAAACATTTTTATTCAGGAACATTTTTTCTCTTCTTGAGTGAAGCCTCTTGTTTCAAAATCCACCCTGACAATAATATGCTAAAGGCAATTCTAGAGTGGTTGATCAAAAGCATTCCCCACATGTAAGTGGGATTAGAGTGAGAAGGGTCACCCCACCCATGCCTTTATATTAGACTATTCCAAATGTCCATCTGTGCTGGACCATGCAAAGTAGACCACAGGGCCCAACTTTACTCTCCAGCATTTCGTCCATTGGAGCATGCAAGGATTTGTGATAATAGACAGGTATATAATGAAAAACTGTACTAATTTTGTTTTTTTTGTGTTAATTTGGTAAGGCCATTATGAATAAGTACTTATTTGTGTTTGTGAGGAGACCAAGGAGCAATGGTTTGGTTAAGGGATTTATTTGGCACCATACAAAATACGTTCTAGAGATTTAGTGGCCATATGTCAGATGATCAGATGAGAGCTCAGTGGTGTGATTGCAGCAAAGCTACATGGGAGCAGTACACATTCATCAGACACCTGACTGCTGCTGATATAAGAGCTTGTGCAGTGGTAAGTTATAGGAGGGTTATCTTTAAATAGATCTGGGTGGATTAATGAGGGGCAGAAATGTGACATCCTGGACTTAATAAAAAGTTTAAGTTAGTGCACTTCTGTGCTAAAATAACATGCCTTGTAAATGGAATAAACAGAAAACAGAATGTGAAAGGAACGTTGGGCTTTTGTAATCTCCTTACATTCCCTAAATACATCTTTAGACTTTGTTCTAAACTACCTGAGGCCCAGAATCTGCACCAGAATGTTCACACAACTAAAGGCACAGATCTCAGCACATACAGAGATCTCTTTAACAGAGATAGTCTTTTGCAGGTTAAAGTACTGACAAGATTAGAAGGAGAAAATGTGTGGGTGGGCATTCTTTGTGTAAACATGGGTTTGAAAACTGGACAGTCTCATGAATCAGCTTAACCATGGTTATGATATTGTGATATAAACTCTCCCAATTTGATCAAGTAACTATAAATAAAGTTCAGAAATTTCCTGGTCTACCACTGTGCCCTGCTAAAGGGAGTTCAAAAGGTCATCAGTAAGCCAAGGTAGACTAATTTATGTCTTTATTTGTCTGTGTTTTCTATTTAGTACAGTTCTTGGCTGTATTCATTCAAAAATGCTAGTCTTAGTAGATGTAAAGCACAACTTGTAACATTTTTGAGAATAATTGAGACACTACTGCAATCTACTACATAACATAGTATGTTTACAGGACGTTTTGCCTGAATTAGTTTAATCTGCAACATCTTTATCGTTGATATTAATATTCACATGCCTAATCTTTTAAATACATTTTAAATTGCAGTGTTATATTAACAGGATTTGTGTTAACATGAATTTTCTGAAGGAAATAATGTCTGCAAATCAAATGTAGGTCATTATTTAGTGACTTCAGTCCCCAATGACTGCTAACAAACCACAGACACATTTTAGGAATAACACACATCCTGGAAGGCATTATTGAGCTTAGTGAATGGGTTGTTTGTAAATATTTTTATTATTATAATACGTTTTATATATATTTTTGATGTAAATAGTTCCTTCACCTAATGTTTCAAAGTTGCTATAGTATATGTAAATAGTGCTGGAGGAAACATTTTACATCCAAAAATATAAAATGTGAAAATATATATATCTAGATATTTACTTTCTTTTTTTGGTCCCTTATTTCTTTGTTACCAGTCATTGGGGACTGAAATGATTAAATAATGACATACATTTGAATTTCAGACTTTACTTTCTTCAGAAAATTTATGTTAATACAAATCCTAGTTAAGCTACTTTATAATTTTATAAGAACAGCATTTAAAATCTGTTCCTATTTTTCAGCCTTTGTTCTCCTTTTCTGTATCCAGATTTCTTAAACTAAAAGGTCGAGATGTATGCTGTCTTCTTTACTGCCTCTGCCGCTGGGCCATCAATCTCAGTTGCACTTCAGAAAATGCATGCTAACACAAATCCTATTATTCAAGAAACTCTGTGATTTTTTATAACAGCAATATTTAAAATATGTTCCTATTTTGAGCCTTTGTCCCCCCGTTATTTTAGGCTTTATCCAGATACCTTGAGCTAAGAGGTACACAAGCCTCTTAACAGCTGCTGCTCACACTGCTTGATCACTCTCACTTTTCACTCTCTTTCTCAGAAACACACACCTCACTTTCATACACGCAAGCATGCGTACACTCACAGACAGATAGAAACACACACACACACACACACACACACACACACACACACACACACACACACACACACACACACAGAAGCATAAAGATGCACACAGTTTTTTCTGTTTCATTTAGTTTTTACACTCACTACAAGCAAAAGTGCTGCTTAGCGAGTGTAAAATTTTGGCTTGATCGATCTTGCTATCACACATGCATGCATTCACTCACACACACACAAATGCACCCACACTTTATTTTTTAATTTTCTTTGTTTTTATATATTACACACTTGCTAAATAGCAAAAGCACTGCTTATCAAGTGTAAAAATAACGGTGGCTGTTAGGTTACTTTCAGTCTGAGCTTCATATGCTGCTGTGAAATGGCGGACTTGTTTTCCAGCAGGCATTACCTGTAGATTAACACACTGCTGGAGAATGTACATTTTGTAATCTGTGTGCTTCACACAGATCATCTGTTCTCTAAGTGCTCGTTGTCCTACATATTCTTAGATTTTTTCTTTTGACTTCTGGCTAGATTTTCTGGCCTCATTTGCACACTATAAAAACAGGATTTCTGTCACCTGTCCTGCAATATTCTGAAGTGAAATTAATATTTTTTCACTTGCAATATGTTGTTAGTCTGTCCATCATAATGTACAGCAAATCTGTTGAGTTTATGTTTAACACATAGACTGCAATCTGTCAGATGGCATTCCTCCTGCTCCCCCTTCCTACCCATCCATATAGGTGTTCCCCAGGGGTCCATCCTAGGATCCCTCCTAGTCAATATCTTCACTAACAACCTCTATACCTCTTGCCAACACTCCTCCCTCATTCATTATCCTAATGATTCTACTCTCATCTCTACTTCAGAAAGTATCTCTTAACTTCACTCTCTTACCCAAAACTCTTTTCTCTCTGTTGAAAGATGGCTCAGTGAAAATCAACATTTTAAATTCTAAAAAGAATAAACTTTTACTGTTGTTCCCAAAATCACTTTCTCATCTCAAACCCACCTATACCATCTCATCCTTAAATAAAAAGTACAGTTGTGTACACTTACCATAAATGTAGATGTTCAAGTGTATTCACTGTTGCAGTCATCACACTTGGGGTTATCTGCCCGAATACTAGAGTCTTAGGATTTCTGCGTCAGTTGCTGTCACTTCTTCCATGATGTCAGATCATCAGGGGTATAAAACAAGCAGCCAATGCCATTACATCAGTCTTTCTTGCTGAGCGGGAGCCCGAAGCAGAAGCAGTTCGCAAGTGCCGGTCGGCCGCTACCTGAAATTTTCATTTTCGACCCGACTGAAAGAACTCCAGCTCTATTGAGGTGACCTTTGCCTAACATACAAGGCCATGTCAAACCCAGATTTGATGAATATGCTTCACCTCAAAAATCTAGATCCACAGAGCCACAAGGAGGCGGAGACTTAAACCATAGATTCATCACCCAAAGACTCCCTATGCTGTGGAATAAAATCCCGGTATATGTGAGGCAGAGCACCTCGCTGGCCTTGTTCAAGAGAAATCTTGACCAATGGATGGGATATACCCCAGGGATTACCTCAGTGTCACTGCTCAACAGAGGCACAGCAAAATAATGGGTATAGTTCCCCATACTAAAGGGGTGGCGTAAGCCACAAAACTATGGGCTAGGCTTGTAAATGCCCTCGGGCAGATAGCCTAGTATGAACCTATGAACCTATGAACCTATGAGTTTGTAATCCTGAAGTCTTCTAAAACTAAGTACCCCATTGAGGATCCTTTTTTCTTGCTCTAACCGATGTCAGAAAAAGTTAACAATTGTCTTGCAAGTGTGATGACTGCAACAGTGAAACACGAAGAACATCTATCATTAACACAGAATCCCACATAAAGATACTTGGAATGATAATAGATGATCAACTCAAATTTTACCTTCATGTCCAACAATCCATCAAAAAAAAAAAACAAAACAAAAACTGGGTCTTCTCTACAGGAACAAAAAAATTCCTACCTCCAGACTCTCTTTGGCTCAATACTTACTTCCAAGCCTTCTCTGTTCTGCCCAAATTCTCACAAACCTTTAATCTTCATTAATTAGTATGATGGAACAGTCCTACAATAAAATTGCAAAATTCACTGCAAACTTACCACATTCCTCTCACCATTGCATAGCACTAAATAAACTACAATGGCCTGAATTCACCCATCAACTACAACTTTCACAACTCCACATAACTCACTTCCTACTCAACAAATCCTCTGCCTGCCCCTCCCTATCCACTCATGTATCTTACAATACCCCTTCATGCCCACTACATAGTACAGACCAACTTCTTTTTTAAATACACAAACCCAATAAAACTATGGGAAAAGTACAATACAAACACTCTATCATAATTGGAACAAAGTCCTTCTCAACATAAAAAGCATTAAACACCCTAACAATTTAAAAAAAGAACTAAAAAATTGTCTAACCAAATCATGGCTATGCCCATGTCATGACCCCACATAAACCCTCATCTCTTTCTGTCTACTGCATATTCCTTCCTATACTACTTATACCTACTAACGCAATCACTGGGTTAAGGCTTAAACAACTTTACCTCCTTATACCCACCAACACATCTAAGAGGTTAAGGCTTAAAGAGCTTTATCGACTAACACAAACAAGACGTTAAGGCTCAAACAGCTTTACTTCTTTTTCCTTGTATAAGATGAACTTGTTATTCTCCCACGTGATTGAACATTGTATGTAACTTAATTATGCTTCTAGCCTGTTTTGGATCTATCCGGGAAAATCCGAAAGTCACAACACAACAACATTTGAAAATGTGTTATATATTTGTTGTTGTTGTGTCTTTCGGCTTTTCCCGGTTAGGGGTCGCCACAGCGGAACTCTGGTCCGCTAATGATTGGTAGTTGATTTTACGTGCCGAGTTACCAGCCCTGACGCACAATCTTCAACGAGGGTACGCCCATTCACGCATGTCTCCACACAGAAGACGCTCTAGCCGAGAATCGAACCGGACAGCGTCTTACTGTGAGGCGACAACGCTTCCGCAGCACCACCACTGCGGGTCATTTATTGAATTTTATATCCCTGTATATTATTTTTTTACTTAACTTCTTTTTTTCATAAAACTGTGTAAGGATTTTGGAGCTATATATTCCTTTTTACTTTGCTCCCCCCTTTTTTTATAAAACTGTATAGGTATTTTTGAGCTTGTCTCCTTGGGTCTCCACTGAAAATGGGCTTGAGCTTAGTTGGACCAACCCGGTTAACAAATGTCAAATAAATAAATAAAAAATAAATAAAATAAAAACTTCTGCTTTGTTCATTTTCTGTATCTGCCTTCATGAATTACATACCATGTTTCTGATATCTCCCTAGCCTTAACATATTTCCCTAAATGAATTTGTCTAACCAATGTACCTTTCAGCTACAGTACATTTACTGGAAGAGGTTCAGGCATATCACCTATTGTTTCAGTGCTATTTGGTATAACTGCAGTACTGTGGCTCTCTCCCTAGTCCATAATATACCCCTGATATTTCCTCTTGTGATCAATCCCTCTAAGTTCAGTAGAAACTTTGCGTGCTGCAAACTTCATGCGACTGGGATTCCCCATAACAGTTATAATACCCCCTACCAGTGGTGAGGTTTAATGTTGTTCACTGATGTCTTGAAATTGCAAATTAATTGTATCTCCATTCAGTACCTTTGTTTATCAGCATTACACAAGTATGCCGAACTGTCTGTTTGCATTCTTTTTAGTGAGTGATTAACAATAGAAGCTGTAGTCTCCTCCCAAGTTTCGAAAATGCAGTGATATATATCTCTTACGTAAATGAAGCAGTGTTATAACTGCAAAAGTCTTGGACTGTAGTTACTGTACATACCCATTAGTAATCTCATTTTATTTACTATAACATTATTGTACTTCTTTTGTTTAAATCTGACTTTCCTTACTTGCAGATTATACAAATCTTGCAACTTACTAAATAGTTTTAATAATGAGCTGACAATGTTTGAGTCCCAAGATCCCCCCCTTGCCTGTGGTGTTCTGATAACATAAGTACTCTGTGTTTATGGACCATTCCTGAAAATAAGGATGTATATCTAATTAGTTTAGCTAGTTAAAAATAAATGAAATAAAAGTAAAGCTGTACTCAGGGCAGTAAAAATTCTAAATGTTGATCCCTTTTCAAACACATAAATATTACAGGACTGTTACATGGGGGGTAGTGGAGTCTAAACTCTGCATTTTATACTTTCCTCTCCTACAGAATTTTAAGGGGGCATAATACTAAAGATGTTTTACAAGGAATGTTGTGGGAGGATTATTCTAACCTTCATTCTCTGCCATAGACAATGCTAAGATTCTGTTGTAATATCCAATGCATTTGCTTTGATTTTGTGTTGTTACTGGTATATGGTTAGATGTGTGTGTGCTTATGCAGAAGTGCAGAACGACCTTTTTGTGTTAGTGCGCTGTGTGTTCCGAATAGTAATGCAAATAGAATGTAGCTGGGAATCTCAGCACTTCTGGCAGAGAGCATCATGGGGCTGTGCTGACAAATAGAAACAAAAAGACGAGGGGTGTTAATAAAGAGGGGATTTGCACAGGTAAAAGGGGTCCACAGCATATCTTGAAGTCAGTTTAGCACTGAATGCACAAAAAGAACATAGTTTATTATATTATGCATTATTTAGTCACTTTTTTTTTTTCAGGTAGTAATGCGTCAGTGTAAAAGAGCATGTCATGTGAGTTTAGGTTAATTGTGATAATACTGCTTTACTTCAAGAGGTACAAGCAGGGGTGAAGCAAGTAATTTCCATTTTGTACTCACAAGCTTTTAGTGCTACCTCCCTTGGATACCGCTTCTTCTTCTCTTTTGGCTGTTCCCATTAGGGGTCGCCACAGCGGATCATCTGTTTCCATTTCTTCCTGTCCTCTGCATATAGCTGTGTCACACCAACCACCTGCATGTCCTCTCTCACCACATCCATAAACCTTATCTTAGGCCTTCCTCTTTTTCTCTTACCTGGCAGCTCCATCCTTAGCATCCTTTTCCCAATATACCCAACATCCCTCCTCAGCACATGTCCAAACCAACGCAATCTCGCCTCTCTGACTTTGTCTCCAAACCGTCCAACCTGAGCTGACCCTCTAATATACTTATTAATAATCTTGTCCATCCTTGTCACACCCAGTGCAAATCTTAACATCTTTAACTCTGCCACTTCCAGCTCTAACTCCTGCCTTTTTGTTAGTGCCACCTTCTCCAAACCATACAACATAGCTGGTCTTACTACCCTTTTGTAGACCTTCCCTTTCACTCTTACTGGTACCAGTCTGTCACAAATTACTCCTGACACTGTACTCCACCCATTCTAACCTGCCTGTACTGTCTTCTTCACCTCTCTTCCACACTCACCATTACTCTGAACTGTTGATCCCAAGTACTTAAACTCATCCACCTTTGCCAACTCTACTTCCTGCATCCTCACCAGTCCTCTATCCTCCCTCTCATTCACACACACATATTCTGTCTTAGTCCTGCTGACCTTCATTTCTCTCCTCTCTAGAGCATATCTTCACCGCTACAGGGTCTCCTCAACCTGGTCCCTACTCTCACTACAGATCACAATGTCATCTGCAAACATCATAGTCCATGGGGCCTCCAATCTGATCTCGTCTGTCAACCTGTCCATCACCATTGCAAATAAGAAAGGGCTCAGAGCTGATCCTTGATGTAATCCCACCTCCACCTTAAACGCATCTGCCACTCCCACTGCAGACTTCACCACTGTCACACTACCCTCGTACATATCCTGTACCACTCTTACATACTTCTCTGCCACTCTTGAATTCCTCATATAATATCACAGCTCCTCTCTAGGCACCCTATCATATGCTTTCTCCAAGTCCACAAAGACACAATGCAACTCTTTCTGACCTTCTCTATATTGATCACTAATCATCACTTTCCTTCTTAACCTAGCTTCTACCACTCTTTCCCATAACTTCAAGCTGTGACTGATCAGTTTTATCCCTCTGTAGTTACTACAACTCTGCACATCACCCTTATTTTTAAAAATAGGTACCAAAACACTTTTTCTCCACTCCTCAGGCATCCTCTGACTTTCCAAGATTTCATTAAACAATCTGGTTAAAAACTCCACTGCCATTTCTCCTAAGCACCTCCATGCTTCCACTAGTATGTCATCTGGACCAACAGCCTTTCCATTCTTCATCCTCTTCACAGCTGTCCTTACTTCCTCCTTGCTAATCCATTGCACTTCATGATTCACTATCCCCATATCATCCAACCTTCTCTCCCTCTCATTCTCTTCATTCATCAACCCCTCAAAGTACTCTTTCCATCTCCTCAACACACTCTCCTCGCTTGTGAGTATGTTTCCCTCATTATCCTTTATCACCCTTACCTGCTGCACATCTTTCCTAGCTCGGTCCCTCTGTCTAGCCAATCGGTACAGGTCCTTTTCTCCCTCCTTAGTGTCCAACCTTTTACACAACTCGTCATACGCCTTATCCTTAAGCCTTTGCCACCTCTCTCTTTGCCATGCACCTCATCTCCTTATACTCCTGTCTACTTTCTTCATCTCTTTGACAATCCCACTTCTTCTTCGGCAGCCTCTTCCTCTGTATACTCTCCTGTACTTCCTCATTTCACCACCAGGTCTCCTTGTCCTCCTTCCTCTGTCCAGATGTCACACCAAGCACCTTTCTAGCGATCTCCCTTACCATCTCTGCTGTAGTTACCCAGCTATTTGGTAACTCTTCACTGCCCCCCCCCCCAGTACCTGTTTTAACTCTTCCATGAACTCCACCTCACAATCACCCTTTTTCAACTTCCACCATTTGATCCTTGGCACTGCTCTCACACTTGTCCTCCTCTTCTTGATCACCAACGTCATCCTACAGACCACCATTCTATGCTGCCTAACTACACTTTCCCCTGTCACCACTTTACAGTCTCCAATCTCCTTCAGACTGGCCCTTCTGCATAGGATATAATCCACCTGTGTGCATCTTCCTCCACTCTTGTACGTCACCCTATGCTCCTCCCTCTTCTTAAAATACATATTCACCACATCCATTTCCATCCTTTTCACAAAATCCACTACCATCTGACCTTCTGCATTCCTCTCCTTAACACCATACCTGCCCATCACTTCCTCATCCCCTCTGTTCCCTTCTCCAACATGCCCACTGAAATCCACTCCAATCACCAGTCTCTCACCCTTGGGTACACTCACCACCACTTCATCCAACTCACTCCAAAATTCTTCTTTCTCATCCATCGCACACCCAACTTGCATTAACAACATTCATCATTACACTATCAATTTCCAGCTTCATAAACATTACTCTGTCCAACACTCTTTTCACCACCAAAACACTCTTGGCATACTGTTCCTTCAGGATAACCCCTACCCCATTTCTCCTCCCATTCACACCATGATAGAACAATTTGAACCCACCTCCTATACACCTGGCCTTACTCCACTTCCATCTGGTCTCTTGCACACACAGTATATCAACCTTCCTTCTCTCCATCATAGCAGCTAGCTCTCTCCCTATACCAGTCATAATGCCAACATTCAAAGTTCCTACCCTCACTACTACACTCCTAACCCTCCTCCTCTCTTTCTGCTTTTGGGCATGCTTTCCCCCTCTTCTTCTCCTTCAGCCAACAATAGCCCAATTTCCGCCAGCACCCTATCTACCTAAATATATATACCTATACCTTAAAAATATCTATCACTTAAGAATGGACACCTCTTCAAAATGCTGTCCTCAAGCACTTAATAAATATAAGTAACATTTTTAGTTCTTCCCCATAAAACTATTAAAGATAGTGTTTTTAGATCATCAATATTGCACTTTTTGGAGGTATTCATTTAGAAAGTTGTAGACATAATACAACCTGAAAAAAGCCATACTGATATGACTCTCAGGGGAAAAAAAGCACCCAGTAGAGTACAAAAAGTAGCTACACCCTGGGGTACAACAGTGTCCCAGAACAGTTAACATACTGATTCGAATGGAATTATTTTTTTTTCTGCCAAGGTGACTACATTATTGTATTTGGCTTTTTTCTCTGCAAAAAAGGCAGTTAGGATAAAAAAAAAAATAAACTGCTTCAGCCAAAAGTCTGACTTATACTGTACTTCTGGCATTTGTTATCTCTTGTAGTTGTAATTTCACTACCACCTTTGTAGCTGCTTGTTTCTGTTAATTGTAAAATGGGACATTGCCTACATGGATCAAAAAGTTGGAAAATTGCTCTAAAATGCATTACACTGCATCTGGAACTCCATGGCTACAGGGTGTGGAGTGTGGCAAGTGGACCCCTGACAAAGTTTAGTTATTTCCATCAGATCGCTTCAAGCAACAGTGGTTTATCTCGCATATTCTTCTCTTTTCAAAATCAGCCTTAGACTTTATTTTAATGGGATAAATATGTATGTGGTTTGTCTCTCATATTCTTTTCTTTTTGACCTCAGTCTTGGGCTTTGTTGTTTTAATTGAAATATATACACACATATATAGAGCTATCTATCTATCTATACAAATCCTTTATTTTATTTATTTTATAAGAAAAAGAAACAATATATAGGGTTAGCCACCACAAGGTGTGAACATTGGCCGTAAATGAGGGTTACTGTTAATGTGACACTGTAACCTCATGTGCAAAATGGGAATAAAGGGGTTGATGAAGATGTTGACAAACATCTGAAACACTGATGTGTTTATTGCACATAAAATTTGTAGTCCATAATGATGAAACTGCACAGTAGTACCTAATGGGGGAAGAGCAGCAGAGTTGTGGTAGCAAGGAATAGTGCATTCAGGCAGCACTTCCAGGTTCTACCAGATAAAACCAAACATGAGCTGGTAGATGATGGGGACTTGAATGCTCATATCAGGGCAAACCAGAGAGGAGGAGTACTGCATGTGTCGGAATGGTTGGGACAAGAGGGATAAAATAAGGAGAGGCATTTTATACTTCTCTCTGGGAAATGGCTTGATGGGGGTCAACACGATTCACAAGACCATGTAAAAGAGAGGCCAACATGCAACTCAGGTAGACTCCTTCCTAGTACGGAAGTGGTACTGGGGTATAATCAGAGATTGCAATGGCATCTCCATTGAAGCAGTCAGCCCACAGTATGAACCACTGATGCTCATAATCAGCCATGGGCAGTGGTCAAAGAAGGCTCTAAGGTCAACAGAGACTAAGTTGAAAACATGGAAGATGGCTGGAGCAAAAAGCACAATAGTACAAGGAAATACTCACAGCCCCCAATACCTCAAGAATAAGACAAAATAACAAAAACAGCATGTATGAGGACTATAGAATAGATACACAGCTGATCCAGGGATGGAAAGAAAGTATATAAGGAAAGCTGGTGGTGGTATGTGGAAGTCCAGGGAGTTATCAAAAGAAAGGTTTGCATGAAAAAGTGGGAGGTAAAAAAGACGGTCCAGGCTAAGAAGGAATAATAGTTGGCTAACAAAGAGGTTAAGAGAGCAGTTGCAATAACAAATAAGGCAACAGAGGCACTGTACCAGCTTCTCGAAAGTGACTCAGCACAAAGAAACTCTATTAGGTTAAAAGGCAAAGACAGAAAGACAAGGATAACAGTCGTCAGACTAGAGATTGAAGGTGTACTTTCAGCAGCTTCTGAAGAAAGAAAACCCCACATAAGCTGTACTACCCCAGACACAGCCTACAATGAAAGAGGAAGAAGCGCACACTCTAGAAGAAGTAAGAACAGGATTAATGAAAATGAAACCAGGGAAAGCAGCAGGCTCACATGAGGTCACAGCAAATGTGATCAAGACGTCAGATGAGTTAGGGCAGAAATGGCTGCAGATGATAAGGACTGGAGAGCAAGCATTCTAGTGCCAGTGTACAAGAGGAAAGGGGACAATCCAAACTGTTGGCAGTACAGAGATATCAAACTCCTGTCACACTGTATAGAAACTTTGGAGAGGGTGATGGCTAAATGAACACGCACAGTAATAGAAAGTAGGATGGAAGACGAGCAATTTGGATTCAGCTAAGGATGCAGCACAAATAAAAAGATGCTTGCAGTGAGATAGATTGCTGTGAAGAAGCTAAAATGAGGAAACAGTCAAACTAGGTATTCCTAGACTTGGACAAAGCATATGAAAAGGTACCATAAAAGCTGATTTGAGCAGCCCTGAAATGGTTCAAATGCAATCAGTGCAAGTTATGTACTAGCACCCAATAACACAAGTGCAATCAATGTTTGGGATCACAGAGGTTCCCAGTGGGAGTACTTGTGAATCAAGTTTGAGCTCTTAGTCCACTGCTGTTCATACTGGTGATGGACTATGTTAAACAGGCCACAGAAGACAGACCAACAAATATGTTGTATGCAGAAGATGTGGTATTACATGCAGTCTCTGAACAAGAATTCAGCAAATGATAGGGAATGGAATGCAAAACTGAAAGCACACAGGATGGAACTGAGTAAAGATAAGAGAGTTGCCATGTCAGCAAATGGGGGAAATCAGAGGACTCTGGAAATTGAGATAGAAGGGAAAACAGTAGAACATGTTAACAGCTTCAAGTATCTAGGAGGGGTGGTTGAGGAGAAAGGAAGTCTGAATGAGAATCTCAAAGCTAGAATCAGAGGAGATGCAGCTAACTGGCACAGACTGTCAGGGGTAGTGTGTGACAGAAGAATGCCAAAGAAGCTGAAAAGTGAGGTGAACAAAACAGTGGTGTGACCAGTGCTGCTGTATGGTAGAGAAACCTGGGCAGTAAAGGCAGAGCAGTCGAGGAAGCTAAAGGTAATGGAGGTGAAGTACCTAAGGTAGGATGTACACTGTGGGACAGACAAAGAAATGAGGTATCAGAGCAGACATGTTAGTAGCTCCAACTGCAGAGAAGGTCAAACAGAATAGAATATAGTGGTTTGGTCACATGTGCAGGAAAGCAGAAGACAGTCTGATGAAGAAGATTGGAAGAGATAGGAAGAAGGCAAGAGGAAATAAGGGTGTCCAGCAAAGAGATGGATGGATTGTGTGAGAGAAGACCTACTACAGTGAAGCATGACCACTGAAGAAGTTAGAAGAGTGACACTAAATCGAGAGAAATGACAAGAGTTGAGAAGACATCTTGACAGATTGTAGAAAATGGGATAAAGGGGTTGATCATGAGGAAGTTATTATTTGAGACTTAATTTCTATTTTTGCTGTTTTATGACAATCAGATGTTGTGTTTAAATTTAGATTTCTTTTCCACTAGTAGAATTAGTTTTAGTCAACGTCCCTTAACTTTGTAGTTCACAAAAAAATTTGCACCCCCCCCCCCAAGAAAATTTCTGTGGATGCTGATTTACACTCTTAATGTGTTTCTATTTAACGGACATGATGGAGACTGGTAATATTACACAGTCAAAAATATGGGAAATCTTGGGTCTTGTATATGTCTAATTCTCTTAGTTCTGGATTTATCTACTGAGCCCTAGGGCTTATACCAGATGGATAAAAGATTTGCGCCACTATTTTCAGTGGCCATGTTCCATAGCCTTAGGACATTTTAGAAGGCCACAGATAGGAGATTATGCCTACTGTTCAGGATCTACCAAGTTAAACACTAATTCAGCTCAGGTGGGAGGGACATATTGCTTTGCATAGTTGAGCTACACAAATAAGCTGTCAGAGATGCATATGATTAGATGGATGTCTCTGTACCATGTTCAAATATCTTAGGGCACTTTTCAGGTTTGGATAGAAAGGCCAGTTATCTTGTTGTCCTAGCATTGTAAATGTTGGGGTGTTATGTATTCTGGATATGTAATGGTCACTGTGAACTAGTGGACTGCTTTGGATTTGTGGATGATATATTCCTTTTATGGGATGGCTCCTTGGAGAAGCTTCATGCCTTTAAGAAATATATCAGTTTGACCACCTCGTTTCTATGATTTTCATCAGTTTTTTCTAAAAGTAGTATACATTTTTTAGATGTTAATGTGATGATTAATAATCAAGGTAAATTTTTCATGAAGCTGTTCAGGAAACCTTGCCATTGAAACCATTTACTGTTTCGTGAGAGTATACATCCACCATACATTTTTAGAAATGTTGTTAAAAATCAGGTTTTTAGAGCTTCTAGATTAAATGTAGAAGATCAGGATTTTATTAGTCACACTAATAGTTTGATTAATTCATTTGTAGCTAGAGGATATGATGAGCATGATGTTGATAAAGCCATACAAGAAGTTACAAGGTTAAGGGGCAGTACTGCTAGTTCATATTTTTTGGAAGCTTATAGGTTCATAGGTAGGTACTAGGCTATTGGTTCTAGGGCCTATATAAGCCTAGCCAAACGATACCCTGGCTTTCGCCACCCAAGAAAATTATTTTCATGTGCTCCTGTCAAGCAGAGCCACAGAAGTGATCCCTGGGGTGAATTTCCTATCCCCCATCCAATCATCAAGATTTTTCTTGAAGAGTGCTAATGAGGAGGTTTGTTTGATATAAATAGGTAGTTTGTTCCAGAGTATGGGAAGTCTCTGAAACAGGAATCTATCCCTCCAGCATGTTCTGTTTATTGTGGTGACAAAGTTTAGGTCCCTAGAGCGTGTAGCTCTGAGGGATTGGGATTTCTTTACATGGAGCATGTCCAACAGCTCTGGGTTTGATATAACTTTGTATGTTAGGCAGAGATCGCCTCTGAGTAGGCAATATGCGACAGAGTAAAGCTGGAGTTTTTTTAGACAGTCTGTGTAGGGCATCTGTTTGAGGCCGGTAATCCTCTTTGTGAGGTATTTCTGTGGCCTTTCCAGTTGTTGTAGATGTCTTGTGAGGTACATACCAAAAGGGGCGTTGTACTCTATAATGTGTCTAATGAGTGACGAGTAGAGGGGAACAATGACCTCTTTTTTCCTGGATAAGAAACCTTTTGTGATGAGGTGTGCCACATAGAAGGAGTTCCTGACTACTGTGGCGATGTGATTATCAAAGGAGAGACTACTGTCCACCTGTATCCCAAGGTCTCTTATCACACTTTCGGTGTTAAGTAGACTACCGCCTATGTGGTAGTTAATGGGTACAGAGTTTTTACCAAAAGGGATGACAATGCACTTTTTGGCATTGAGCTTGAGGCCACGGCTTTGACACCAGGCATCTGTCTCAGTGAGGCCCTTTTGTAGGATATCCACATAGTTAGGAGATTTGATTATGGCAGTCATCTGTGAACTTTGTTAACCAAAGACCTTCTGTGTTAGCCTGTACTTCAGAGAAGTACATACCAAACAGGAGAGGACCTAGGACTGAACCTTGTGGTACTCCACTTGTCACTGGTCTGAAGTTGGATTTACAGTCTGCTACTTTCACAGTGTGGGTTCAGACATTGAGCCAGTTGGCAACCCATCTTGTGACATAGGGATTTATACCCAGTTTAGAGAGTTTGTCTATAATTCCAGAGTGGAGGATGGTGTCGAAAGCCTTGGTGAGATCTAGATAGGCTGTGTGTACCACCTTATCCTCATCTACAGCTTTGGTGACCGCTTCAAAGAAGTCTATCAGGTTTAGGAGACATGATCTGCCTTTTACAAACCCGAACTGGGTAGGGTCCAGAGTTTGGAGATTACCAATGTCATTGTTTATAAGTTCCATGATGATACGCTCCATAGCCTTGCAGACCAGGTTCGTCAGGCTAATGGGGCGGTAGTTCCCAGGGTCCGTGGTGGCTCCCCCTTTGTGGAGTGGGATAATCATTGCTGTGCACCATTCAGTGGGCACAAAGCCTGAGGTGAGGCTATGATTGAACATGGTACTTTGGTGGGGTGCCAGTTCATTCTGTAGTTCATGTAGAATGCAGCCTGGGATGTTGTCAGGTCCCATGGATTCTGTGTTCTTGGCTTTGGAGAGTGTTTTTTTTACCTGTGCAGCTGTGATTACAGGTACTTTGCATTCTTCCGGTATAGAGATGGACCCTTTAGGGGATGACAGAGGGGTAAAGTTAGCACTGAACCTATCTACCAGGATGTTGGCAATATCAGTTGGTTCTGTATATTTAGTGCTACAAATGCTGAAGGTAATGTCTTTAGGCAAGCTAGAAAGCTAAAGTACCTTTATATTATTATTATAACAATGTGAGTTCTTATGTTATTAAAAAAGTCTGGCCAGTATTGACCACTGATTATGAGATCAGAGAATTAATAGATGTCCAACCTAGGTTTTATTTAAAAACATGAACTCTTTGAAAAGGCAATTATGTTATCCAAGAGATAACGTTGTTAAGAGCAGTATAAATTTTACTAAACCATGTGGTTAGTGTACAGCATGTAACTATATTGCTACAGCAGGAACTTTTATGCATCCAGACCAATGTAAGAAATACACATTTAATGTTTCTGCTACTTGCGACACAGCACATGTTTATTTAGCATGCTGTTTGTCATGCCACAAGTTTTATATTGGAAAAATAGATAGGCCTTTGAAAGACAGGATCAAAGAAAGTACAGTTGTGTACACTTACCATAAATGTAGATGTTGGAGTGTATTCACTGTTGCAGTCATTACACTTGGGGTTATCTGCCTGCAGGTAGCCCCCAGTCGGCCTGAATACCAGAGCCTTAGTATTTCTGCATCAGTTGCTGTCACTCCAGGACTGACGTCAGGTCGTCAGGGGTATGAAAACAGGCAGCCAACGCCATTACATCAGTTTTTCTTGCCCCAAATGTCAGGAGCCCCCCAAATATGGAGCTACGTTATGGTGGGGACAACACCACCAGTAAGAAGTAAATACCAATAACCCTGAAAGGGGTAAGTAATAGACATAGAGAGGAGAGAGAGAGACAAGGGGGCTGGAGGGACAGAAACCAGGACTGCAACAGTGAATACACTCGAACATCTACATTTATGGTAAGTGTACACAACTGTACTATGTTCTTCATGTTTCACTGTTGCAGTCATCACACTTGGGTGGATTCCCAAAGCTGAAGAAGGGTGGAGGCAGTCAGGAAGAGTTAGGGATGGCTAGAATGCCCTTTAGGACTACTGTTGCAAAGTCTGCCTTGGATTTGGAGAAGATAGGCAAATGGTAGTGCTTGGTGAAAGTGTGTACTGAACTCCTGGTAGCAGCTTCCAGGATGTCCCTGATAGGGACTCCCCTGAGAAATGCAGTAGAGGTAGATGTTGCCCTAGTGGGGTGTGTTTTGACCCCCTGGGGGGTTGGTTTCCCATGGTGCTTGTAGCAGAAATGGATGCAATTGTGCTATCCATTTAGATATAGTTTGCTTAGAAATGGCCTTGCCCTCTGCCTCAGTTGCAAAGCTGACTAATAGCTGGTCTGATTTTCTGAAGGCCTTAGTCCTATCCAGGTAAAATCTGAGCTGTCTGTGCACATCCAAGGAGTGCAAGATCCTTTCCCCTTTATTTTGAGGATTAGAGAAAAAGGTTGGCAAATGTATGGATTCATTGAGAGCCACAATGGACAGCACTTTAGGCATAATAGAAGGGTTTGTCCTGAGAGAGACCCTGTCAGCACAGAAAATAATGAAGGGTTTCACAGCTATAAGTGCTTGAAGTTCAGACACTATTCTAGCTGAAGTGATGGCTAGAAGCAATGCTGTTTTCCAAGAGAGGAATTTTAAATCTGCTGATGCTGCAGGCTCAAAGGGTGGATGTGTGAGCTTTTCCAGTACAAAGTTAAGGTCCCAAGCCAGGGTGGGTGCTCTCCTTGGTGGCCTTAAGTTGTTTGCCCCTGTCAGGAACTGTTTGATAAGAGGGTGCGAGAAGAGAGGTGGCTCAGTGTTGTTATGAGCCGAAATGTCTGAGGCATGAATCTTAATGGAAGAGAAAGACAGGCCTTTGTGGAGTAGATCTTCTAAGTAATCCAAAATTAAAGGCAGGGAGGGCAGAGTTGTGTCCTCTCCTTTAGCTAGGCTCCATGAGCAGTATCTTTTCCACTTATCCACATAGGATTTCCTTGTATTGGATCGTCTGGCTTCAAGAATGATGTCCAGCACCTGCTTGCTTAGAGCTGCTGGGATAGGATTCAAGGGATAAGCCAGGCTGCAAGCTTTAGGGTTTGCATTTGCGGATGCAAAATCTGCCCCTCCTGCTGAGAGAGCAGGGTAGGGTTCTGATATAGGTGCCATGGTGGTACCGATGTCAGGCTGCGCAGGAGTGGGTAACAGTGCTGGCGTGGTCAGTCCGGGGCAATCAGAATTGTCCTCGGTCTGTCCTGTCTTATTTTGAGTAACACTCTTGAGAGAAGGGGCAGGGGTGGGAATGCATAAACTGAGAGACTTACCCACTGAAAAGATAGGGCATCCACTTTCCAAGCCCTGCTGTGAGGGTTCCCGGTGCAGAATCTGCTGAGCTGGTGGTTGTAGGGGGAGGCAAAAAGGTCCACCTTTGGAGGCCCCCATTTCTGAATCAGAAGGTTGAAGGTGCTGGGCTCTAACTGCCACTCATGTGGGTCTAGGAGATTTCTGTTTAAGTCATCTGCCAGTGAATTTTGATTGCCTGGCAGGAATTGAGCTTGCAGATGGACTTGCATGTCCAATGCCATGTTCCACAGAGCCATGGCTAGCCTGTAGAGTAGGTAGGAATGTGTCCCCCCCTGCTAGTTGATCGTCCTGGAAAGAGTAGAGATCTGAAGGCTGTCAGGGCATTCTGCACAGCTAGCATCTCTTTTTGGTTGATGTGCAGATGAATTTGACTTGGGCTCCAGTGGCCATGAATGCAATTGGGGTCCATGTGTGCTCCCCAGGCATAGTCTGATGCATCTGTGGTAAGGATCTGGGTGGCTTGGGGTTGAGTAAAGGGCAGTCCCTTGTTGAGGTTGCATGTTTCTGCCCACCAAAGAAACTCTGTCCTTAGACAGGGTATGATAGGAATGACTGTTTCCAGGTCCTGAGAATGTTGGCACCAAAGACATTTGAAGTACCACTGAAGTTTCCTCATATGCAGTCTTGCATATGGAATTAGCAGTACACATGAGGCCATGAACCCTAGGGCCTGCAGTATTTTTCTTGTGGACAGCTGGGTTCTGGTGGACATTTGTTTGAAGGAGGCTGTCAGATAGACTTGTTTTTCTGAAATGAGGAATGCCATCTGGGATGTTGTGTCCAAGCTTGCTCCCAGGCATGCAATCCTTTGACTGGGTACCAGTTTTGATTTCTTTTCATTGATGGTGTACCCCAGGGAAGTGAGGAATTTTTTACAAATATCAGGTGCTGCAACAGCAATTCTTAACTGTCCGCCTGAATTAGGCAGTCATCCAAGTACATGTAAATTTGGATATTTCTCTTCCTGCAGTATGCAATAGATGGAGCCAGGCATTTTGTGAATACTCTGGGCGCAGTGGATAAGCCAAAGGGAGGTGCAGAGAACTGATAATGCATAGCTCCAGCCCTGGAATGTAGATACTTCCTGCATGACTCCCTTACAGGGATGTGCCGATAGGCTTCTTTTAAGTCTACGGTGTCTAACCAGGCATCCTTGATTAGTATAGATAGAAGCTGTTACAGGGTAAGCATTTTGAATTTTGGTACCACCAGGAAGGTGTTGAGAATTGAAAGATCCAAGATTGGGTGCCAAGAGCCCTCTTTTCTGGGTACCAGGAAGAGTATGGAATAGAAACCTTGACTTATCTGTTCTACTGGAACCGGCTGAATAGCTCTGATGGAGAGTAGGGATAAAACCTGGTTTTCAACCTCTGCCCACTGGTTTGGAGGAAGGTCTGGGAACCCTCTTGGGGTTGGCAGTGAGTGGAAGTAAAATTTGTACCCCTGGGATACAATGTTGAGGACCCATCAATCTTGTGTGATGGACATCCAGTTTTTTGCATGAAGGGCCAGTTTTCCTCCTAGGGGCACAAGCAATTGGGCAGAGGTGGGGAGAGGAGTGGAGAAGTCAGTGTGAGTTTTTTTTCCGTAAGGAGGTGGCTTACCAATCCCTGCTTTGGGGGTGGGGGCACTCCATTGCTTAGATCTCTGCATACCCTGAGACTGTAATCTGGGTGGTCTATTTCCCCTGGGCCTGGTTTGAGATGGCCGGGAGGGGGATGGAAAGGACCAGTACTTAGAAAAGCAATGCCTACTGAATCTACGGGGTTGCACTTGTAAGAATTCTTTAACAGTCTGCATAGACTTAGCTTTTTCTTCCATCTTTTTAAGAACCTCTTCTGCTTTGGTGCCAAACAAACTGTCCTTGTTCAAAGGAGCGTCTAATAACTTTGATTTGACATGGTCTGGCAAGGTCTGTTCCTTGAGCCAGGCATGTCTTCTCAGTACAGAACCAGTGACTGCTGCCCAGCAAGATGCCTCTAAGGCGTCAAAACCACACTGCAAAGCATGCTTGCTGACTTGGCTTGCAGAGTGCATAAGCGCCTGCAATTCTTTATTTTCTGCACAGCCCGTAAAGGTTGTCAACTTTTGTTTAATAAGTTCCATAATATGTTGCTGGTACTTCAGCATGTGAAACTGACAATTTAATGCCCTAATAGCAAGAGTAGCAGAGGTATATACCTTCTTACCTCATCTGTCCAAAGCTCTGGAATCCCTGTCCGAAGGGGTGGATTCTTGGCTGTAGTTGCCTTGATACCTTTAGGCCCCTGGGAAATGATCTCTGGGTCAGTAGTAGGACTCTTGAAAAGAAATTTGAGAGTGTCAGGTACTCTGTAGTACCTGTCTGATTTCCTAGGGGCAGGAGGTAAAGTATCAGGAGTAAGACTGGATTCCATTAAAACACCATCAACAACCTCCAGGACAGGGGGAATTGCTAAAGGTCTGTGCTGTGGCAAATCTAGGAATTCCCTGAGTCTCTTTTTGGACTGAGGATAGTCCTGGCATTCCCAGTGGAAAAGATCTCTTAAGGTATGTAAGGTTTAACCAAAAGAAAAATCCTCTGGAGGGGAGGCAGAGGGAATGGATTCCTCTGCAACTGAATCCTCATAAGCAGATAAGGGCATATCTTCATAATCAGATAACTCAGAGTCATTGGACTCCTGGTCTGTTGAAGCTGCAGGGAACTGGTCTCTTTTTCTCTTGGAAGGGGAAGGCTGGCTTCCTCTAATCAGCGTAATAAGGTCTTCTGCCATTCTAAGCATTTGTCTTTGAGGCTTGGGAGGAGGTGCATGCGCTTTGGTCATTGGTTTTCTAGGCATAGTGCATACTCTCTGTAGTTTTAGATAAAAAAGAAGTCGGTTTGAGTCGAACATCGGTAGTGCAAAGAACTGCCTCAGAAGCCGGTGCCTGCACAGCAGCTCCGGACCTATCCAAGGTAGACATCTGCAGGTTCCAGTTATAGAAGAGTCTCACAGCATACTGGACTCCGAATGGGTCTTGGTAGAGGCCTGCAAATGCATAGAAGTGGGCATCAGTGGTTACAAAAGTGCCTCACTGAGTACCGGCGAACTGGCGACTAGCTTAACGGAAGCGTCGTCGGCAGCTGTGGACCTGTGCTGTCTGTCTGTGTTTTTATCCTTACATTTTTTCAGAATATGGGTAGTTGGATGGCTTACCAAAGCCATTTCAGAATACAGATATTGAGAGCGGAAGAATTTAGTGACAAAGAGAGCCCAATGATGAATGGTTTGGACGTTGAACAAGGCACAAAACTGACAGCGAGGTACGTTGTGGTCTGGGTCTAAACAGGTGATGCAGTAGGAATGAAAATCTCTGTGTGGTATTTGCTTTCCACAGGCAAGACAATTGTTAACTTTTTCTGACATCGGTTAGAGCAAGAAAAAAGGATCCCCAACAGGGTACTTAGCTTTAGAGGACTTCAGGATTATTCAATTTGTAAACAAAAATTCAGGTAGCGGCCAACTGGCACTTGTGAACTGGTTCTGTTTTGGGCTCCTCGCCAGGAAAGACTGAGGTAATGGTGTCTGTTGCCTGTTTTTATACCCTTGACGACCTGATGTCAGTCCTGGAGCGACAGCAACTGACGCAGAAATACTAAATCTCTGGTATTCTGGCCGACTGAGGGCTACCTGCAGGCAGATAACCCCAAGTGTGATGACTGCAACAGTGAAACACAAAGAACATCATCTATATCATATTAGCAAATTAAATAAATGTAATGCTTTAGCAAGACATGGCAAAGAAACCAGTAATGAGCATACCTTTAAATTCATGCTCATTGGCAGAGTTTTTGAGAGTAATCGTGGTGGGGACATAAGAAATTTGACAGAACATTTTGTAATCTGAGTTACTCAGTTTCACTGGTCTCTAATTCTTCACATCTTCTCAATCTCCTGTTTTTTTTTCAAAATAAATTTTACTAAAGTGGCAAATACTAATTTGACCTTCACCTCTTCCTACAACTACTCATTTAAATCCTTCAAGAAAACCCTCTTTTCACTCATTTGCATTTTTTATAAACATTACTCCCCTGTCATCTAGCTGCAGTGAAGTATTCGCTCTCACTTTCTCCCAACGTCTTGCCCAGCTCCTCTAACTCAGTCTCTTTTTCAAATTCTATATTTTCTTCCCATGCCGGCTGATTTATTCTCTACCTCCCTTTTCTTTCTTCCCCCTTCTTATACAGTTCCTTCATATATATCCCTCCACTATTCCTGTCACTTTGTCCTGGCCTGCTCCTACCTCCCCTGTCCTCTATATTACTTTCCTCATTTTTTACTAAAAAGGTGTCACCACTTATTTTTTATCCTTCACTACAATACTTTGTGTATGTATACATTTATTTTGCTTTATTCATATCATTACACACCTTCGAATCTTTTTGTAGCTTTCTTTTTTCATAAACTGCAGTTCATATTCCCTGCTACTGCTATACTCATGGTAGTGGTCACAAAATGCTTCGCCTCCTTAAACAGTTCTTTCCTTTCTTTCATCCGTGTATTTGCACGATTTACTATTACTCTTGTTATTTTTTTTTTACTATTAGATCACATGCCAACATTCTTCCTGGAATACCCACTGCTACATCTAGAACCTTAAATGTTTTCCTTAATAAAACTGCAGAGCCACAACACACGTCCATACAGGCGTGAAAAAGCACATATATAGTACTATGTTAAAAGTGTTAAAATCAAAATACCTGCATCTACATGTATAGAGAACCAGACTTGCCCCCCCATGAACACACACACACACACACACACACACACACACACACACACACACACACACACACACACACACACACACACACACACACAAAACCCATGTTAGCACTCATTTTTGAGTTTCAATAATGGGAATATATTGTTTTTGACTGACTGTGTACTGGTACAGTGCACATATATAGTATATGTATGCTTTAAGTATGTATTTTGAGTTCAATAATGATAAAATTGCAACATTTTGACATTTCAGGATTTTGCATTTGACACTGTGGCTTTCTTTATACCATTATTTACTAAGTTGTTACTTACCTCTATTGCACATTTAAGCATGCATGCATGTGCAAATATTTATACATTGTATTTTGTCTGTTTTTGTTCTTTTCATAGGTTTTGACTAAAAATGAACAATCTGAAACAGTCCATCAACCTGGTCAAAAAGAAAATAAATAAGTGGACATGCTCAGTCATTAATTTTCAGCCAGCATGGGTACTACACCAAGCGTATTGCTTTTGACTTATCACAGTACAATCTACTGTGACTTGAACCAGCTATGTAATCACACAAACAGATAACCTGACTGAAGTTCTGAAGGCCAAAAAATACTTCCTACTGTGAGCAAAAAAAGTGTAAATGAAACATTCAGCAGACTTATCTGCATCATGTTTGTGTCTTACAAATTCATCCTGTTTTATTATGAAATGCATCTTGCTTCATTATCTGTTAGGAACATAAACTGACTTGCTAAAGTAATAAACTTAGAAACCGATAACAGGAAGTTAGCCTAGTTAATGCAGCAGCTACAGTAGTTGTTTAGATAAGTTTGTCTTACTGTTGTCTTGGTCTTTGATGATGTGATGCTTCCTTGAGTTTCCTCAGAAACGTTGACCCTCATATAAGTGTTCGGTGTGTTTAGCCAACGTGTTTTCTCCTGTTGCTGTTTCTGCGCATGATGCCGTATCGGTACTCGATGTGTACCTTCCTCCTCAAACATGAAAGCTGTGACAGTAGCTGGAATTTCCACCTCACTTTTGTGTTTTGTTTTTTCCAGATGGAAGGGGAAACGATACGCATAGCCTGTTCTGTAACCCTGTTGGCAAGGAAAAAGAAAACAGAATTATTCTTTTTTATATTTTGTTTATTCCCACTTTTAATACTGTAATGTCTTACTTTTACCCATCACAACTTTGTTAGCTATGCCTCTGCACTTACATCTCCCCTTAGGGTATCCAAGATTACAAGTATAACAGCAGTGGTGAGTCTTGTTGGAGTGGAGACGACACTGGGCCAGATACTGAAATTCTTGCTCTCGGAGTAAGTGACTTACTCTGGTGTAAGCCTGCCTCGATTCCAAAATGCTTGCTGCTAGTGTCATACCTCTCAACCTCTTAGAGTAAAAAATCTGGACAAAGCCTTAAATAAAATTGTGACAAAGGCCCCAAAATAGGGACAATTTTTAAATATTGCTCTTACAAACTTAGAAAGTTGATAGAACAACATTTTTTTCATTAGCATGAATGTTCTGAAGGCTATGAAGTCTGAAACTCAAATGTCTGTCATTATTTTCTAACTTCAGTGTTTAATGATTTACCACTAATTTGCCAGAAAACCACAATTTTATGAAAAATGGAGCAATAAATGTAAGGCCAAATTCTGGACATTCTGTGAAAATCTGTACAGTTGAGAGGTATGGACTTAGTCTAAGTGACTTCCTCTAGTGTAAGGCCTCTCTATAAAGCAGCTACACTGATTCCAAAAGACCTGCTCACAGTGTAGTAAGTCTCTCAAAATGACTGCATGTCATTTGGAATCTGGTCCATTGCGTTCTGGTCAGTATGTTGTGAGGTAAAAAGTAATCTTTGGAACATTACAGATCTAAGAAAGAGGATGGGCTCCACACTCCTCACTTTTCAAAGGAGATTTTTTTTACAGCTTTGCTTATTCCCCTGAAATGTCAGGAAAGAGAGTATGATACAGCGCATAAGAAGAGCTGAGAGGCAGCATTTGATCCCACAGGGTATCTTTTCTTCTGAAGATGGTCTTTGACAGTATGCTGTCAGGTGTGATTACATTGCCTTTCACCCACAAACTGCCGGTCTTCCTTCCTGAATGATGACATCATGATTTCTGATGGTTAATTTTCCTTCCTCCACTAATTTGAAGATTCTTCATGAGTAGTACATTGGTGAGGGTTTGCTATACTTGAAAAACTAATAACAGTTTGGCAAAACCGTGATGAACTAAATGAATTTTGCCAAATTGTTGAAAATTTTTCTGAGTTGGAAAACCTGCTGACCTTCCATGCTGGGAAGACAGCTGGTATCCCATCCACTAAATATAACCTGCTTCAAAATCATAGCACCTCTAGGTTTATTTTATTTGTTTTTTGCTTACTGGGTTAGTCCATCTAGGCCTATGGCTTCATTTCTAGGAAGATTTGGTGTTGTACTTGTACAAATATGGAGAAATGCTGTCAAGAAACTGAGAAATTTTGCCCTATTCTTTCATCAAATTTGGATGTGATATTGTGTGCCAATGTGGATGATATGGATGCGTCCACATCTCAAATTTTTTGAGCCAAAGCAAAAGAGTGATCTGAGTCAGCCATTGTTACACATTTGCTTTGCCCAGTGATTAGGCTGGTAAGTCATAAACTGAGGATTTACTGTGCTTGATTCTGGATCTTTCCTCTGGTATCATGTTTCCGTCACATGACAGAACTGAACCAAGAAAGCACTAAGGCAGGCAGCTGGAGACAAGCTAATGCTTGGAACCTGAAAGTTATGAGAAAGTCTGCAATCCCTGTCTTACTACGCTAACGACTACAAGTGCCTTTGTAAGAAGAGTGACCCATTGCCATACTGGGAGTCAAACCCGGGCCACCTGGGTGAAAAGTAGGAATCCTAACCTCTAGACAACATGGCACATCCCACTGAAAAATGCACCTTCACAGATGATTTATGCAAGTGTTTCATCTTTTGGCATGGAGCCTACTGATTGCTGCACGGGTATGTGACTTTAATCCTGACGAAAGAAGGACATGGTCAATCTGGACAGATGTATGGTTTGTAGTCTTTTACTTCTTTCACCTTTGAAGTTTGTGGTGCAGGACATTTGTGCTTTAATACATATTTAGAGGGTGTTAGCCTATAAAATCACCTTTAAGACTTCTAATTTACTGGACAGATCTTGGATGTGTTATTATATCATTTTGCAGCAGAAACTTCATGCATTGCAACTGCCCATGCTCCAGATGTGTACTCTTACTATACAATGTCAGTCTGAGACTGTATGCCAAACTTAAATAAAAACATGGTTAAGATCTCATTGCATGGTCCAGGTGAGATCTGACAAAATGAAAGATGAACAAGGCATTGCCATTGGGCATGGAAAGGCCAGGTCCACTTACACATGATGAATATACTGGGCTTTACACCTGCCAAATGTTTCCCCCTCAGCTCAGAAAAAGGGTTAATTGTCAGGGCCAGCCAATACAAATGATTCTACAAATGCAGTGTGGTTAGAGCTCATCACCGTAACTGCTATTTCTGCAGATGTTATGATGAAGTGTTTTGCCTAACATTATCTGACAGAACAGCTGTGGCTTCACTGCTTCATTTATGAAGTTGCTAGTAATCAGTACATGTTCTGTGTGAGTATTGTTGGGTGCTGACAGCTAGCTGAGGCTCAGGATCATGCACAGGATATCTTGTATGCATAAAAAGGCTAGGGCAAGCTTCACACTGTTCCATGCACATATACAATATGACTGATGTTAGCTTACAGAGTCACTCTCTGGTTCTTTCTTGTGAGAGTGTTTCCACAGAGGAGGTGGTGTCCATGTATTATAAGGACAGCAGTCAAGAACTGTCTGTACAAAAGTGCTTCCGTGGGTAATGCCATGGTGAAGCTCAAGCTGGGCAGTGTTGAAGACCACATTTCATGAGAATCTGGTCAGTGGGCACAATTAATGCAAAACGGTGCTAGAGTTTAGAAATGGTATCCTGTTGTTTTCCTTGCCGTGAAGGCCTTACACTATGATATGCTTGGTGCGCAGGGTCATGAACTGCAAGGCCTGTAGGACATACATTAGTTTGATCACAGTGGGGTTGGGGGGTGGGAAGCAGGGAGGAAGAGGCAAATAGCTTGGTACTGGCTAAGGATGACTGTATGGCCAGCAAGTTTGCTTTCTCATGCCTGGGTATTTTTAGAGTAAATTATAACTGTATGTAACAAAATCCAATGACATGAGTATTTTCGAGCAATCCACCTCCCCCCACTCAGTCTGCATACTTAATACTTCCGCTATAATCTATTCAGGTGAAGCAATGTTTAATTACTGCCTGTTGTGAATATTACCTATTGTAAATAATAATAATAATTATTATAATTATATAATACGGGGAATCTATACAGCACAACATGTTAACCTGTTTACTGCAATATATCTAGTAAAGAATTACAGCTATTCTACTTTTCTATTAGTATATACTATAAGTCATCATACTGTACAAAATTCATATATCTGTAACTAATTTTACTGCATCACTTACTTTATATTTGATATTTGAATTATGGTAAGTCTTGTTGTACTGCACAGGTTACTGTTAATGCCAGGCTGTGGCTGAAATGGGTCCCCTGGGATAAGCCCACTACTCTGCTCAACTAACTTCAATAAATAAACTACATGAAGGTTAATCCTTGTGGATTAGGCTAGGGACCCATGACATATTCTGGATGTTATATGTATTTGCCAGTGCAAATCTCAGAAGAGAAGGGTCTTTTTTTGGAGAAATTGCTTCACAGCAAGAGGTTCTCCAGTTTGATTATTGGCTGGAGTGCCTTCTATTCGTGTGGGTTTCCTCTGGGTGCTCCAGTTTTTTCCTCCCACGTAGTAAAGACATGTGTCTGGAACATTTCTCCCTGGGCCTCGCTGAAAACTGGCTTCATTCCAAGTTGGACTTTCCCAGTAAACAAATGTTAACTAAATAAATAAGTTTGTTTATTGGAGTTTCAGTACTAACTTTCAGGACCCTGTTGCCTTAATAACTATTGCAGCAGATGCGTTTTTTGTTTTTTTTTGTTTGTTTTTTTTGGCAGGTTACTTATCTGACTAAGTTGTACTCATTGTTAACTATATAGTTCATAGATTAGTACTAGGTTAACTGGGCTTGTGGGCCATTTTATACCTAGCCAGTAACCCAATGTGAGACTCAACCCGTGTACCTTGTGTCTGTAAGGTAAACAACCATTATGCCAACCTCCCATCCATCATACCTATCAAGATTTCACTTCTTGGAGAAATGTTTGAGTATGTGCACTGATTTTATTTTTTTGTCTTCCTGATATTCAGGTTGTTTCTATACTTTGCTGTCCTTTCTCTCAACATTTTATGTTAAGATTCAGGGGTAAACCAAGGAAAATATGCACTAATCAATGACATTTCGTAAAATATTAGTACTGAAAATCTGTAAAACCACTGTCAAAAATAAACTTTAAATTCAAAAGAATATCACAAAGCCAGGAGCAAAATCCACCACTGTTTACTGTTTTACTGACACACAATTGAGTACTTTCATCTGTTAGGACATCATCAGAATAAAATCATGCTATCTGTGGTGACGTTATCCACGGTCGCTCATATATTAATTAAGAACAAATTAGTCAATTAAATTGTGGGAAAAGATTCCCACATTTAAAAACACTACTTCAGATACAAAGCTACAAAAAGACCAAAATGATGGTCTCTATGTCATCTTGCAATTAATAATCTAAATCTCGGTGAGATTAAACATATAAATTTCATTTCAATGATGTATGTAAATGTAATGTAATCCTAAATATACATACATACATATATATATATATATATATATATATATATATATATATATATATATATATATATATATATATATATATATATATATATATATACATGCAACATTTTGCACAACCACGTAAAACTGTTGAAAATTCATTTAAAATTCATATAGAGTACTGAAAATCTTCCAAAATAAGGGACATCTTGTAAAATATTAATACCATTATCTTGAGAAGTTGACAGAATAAGAGCATCGAGTTAACATGCATTTTCAGAAGTAAAAGAAGTCTGTAATTATTTTCATCATTTATTAAGCATAATCTACCACCTCCTTGTCTCCCAAAATCACCACTTTTAGGAGGTATTAGGAGGGACTGAACAAGATTTTGAGTCAAAGTCAAGGACAAGCCAAAAATTCAGGGAGAGTAGAGAGGTATTTTCCTATGCCAGATCAAAATAAATTTATGAGTATGTTTGGTTTTGTAAAATACCTTGGATCACTGGATACTGGAAATAGGTGGATTCTGTTATGGTTATTGTGGTTATAAAAATGTGCAAAGGTTTTGACATTTATATACTGTGGACATGTCATATATAGCTGTGTTTTTTTAAGAACTAAGCCATCCCATGATGCATTGTGTCTGGTGTGCCAGCTTGTGTACAGTTGCAGGAATGAGATGAAGCAGTTAGCTGCCTTCTTTTACTATGCTGCTATTATGTGAGTTAGTAAAATTGCTATGCTGGTTTGATTGCTGATGTACTCTTCAATTCTTAACATCACTGAACGAGATGATAGGGTGACCTTGGGTTTACAACATGACAGTTATGGACGACAGACCTATTGGACTCTGATGGGTTCAGAGGTTCTACAAAGATGCCATGCTCACCTAGCATGATAAGCTATGACATCTTTCAAAAACTTAAAAAATGGGATTCCTCCTTTCTCCTGGTACTCAGCCGTGACCTGGGCCCAAAAAGTAAATATGATAGACAGACATATAGATAGATAGATAGATAGATGGATGGATGGACAGACAGACAGATAACTGGACAGCTAGATAGCTAGACAATTTAGTGCAACGTGGTGCTGTGGTAGCGTTGTCGCCTCACAGTAAGCCGCTGTTCGGTTCGATTCTCAGCTAGAGCGTCTTCTACGGGGAGACATGCTTGAATGGGCGTACCTTCGTTGAAGGTTGTGCGTCAGGCCTGGCAAGCTGGTACATAAAAATCAACTGCCAATCATTAGCGGACCGGAGTTCCGCTGTGGCGACCCCTAACCGGGAAAAAGCCGAAAGACACAAACTCAACATGTTTTAGATGAAACTAGAATATCCATAGAAAAACCTACAAAGGCAATCTGAGAACATGCAAACATGCAAACTCTACTTAAACAATGAACAAAGGTTAGGAGGGAAACCCAAGCAATGGAGTTGTAATGTAGAGATCTCAGCACTCAACCACAATGCTGCCCTTGAAAGCAGCTTGTGAAATTTTCTGGTAAATATTTTTAGCATCTTATTTTATTTAACTTGAAACTGGTGCTAGCTATTATGTCAGCAGTGAGTGTGCCAGGTTTGTATGGAATGTCATCTGACTTTTTCATGTGGCTGCTCTCTTGTTAAACCCCTCATTTTTTCCACCCTAAAGACTCATCATTAATGAAGCAATTCAGTAAGTGATGCCACCTTAGTCAAAATTGTCACCAGATAACCTCCTCATTAAAACATATAGGAGCCTGCACTTATTCTATTTGTATTTATTTATTTTACATTTGTTTACACTTTTGTGTTGATGCCCTATTCTGAAATTGCACATGTCCCTTATGGAACAATTTACCTTTGACAATAAAACACTGCAAGTAACTTCTTTACCAAAAAAAAATATTGCTAAACCACAACACTGACATATAACTACTATTGCCAGCTGGGTATATAAAGAGAACTTAAGGTTCTCTCCTTTTCCACTTTTTAGTTTTTGCTCCAGACTGTGTCCTCAGCTTTAACTTTGCACATCTCCACACATTTCCACAATTATATGGTACCAGTAACACAGTGTACTCACAGTTTTCTTCCTTACTTTATTCTACCTAGTATACCAAATCAAACCAGTGACACAGGCTTCCAGATTGTATCACTGCTGCTTTCTGATGTCTCAGCCAGTTAACATTAGCATATTTATCTAACTACCTGAAGAACAAGGACCCTGTCCAAACTCCCTCCAGTCTCAACATTTGAGCAACCTATCCCTGTACTCTCTCAGTAAAGGGAGCAAGAAAGTAGGTGTCAAAACTATCACGGCTAGTATAGCCTATAACTTAATATTATATCTAGGTGGCTCTAAGCACGCTAGCCAGGAAAGCCAGCAGCTCTACCCCCTCTCCACACTGTAACCAGCCTAATTTCTTTTCCTCCATTTATAGACATCTGGAACCATTACTCCTTCTTCTGTATTAGAACACAAACTCCCTCTTTTACCCTACTTATAATATTAACTTTGTCCACCAGGTGGCAGACTTGTCCTTTCCAGGCCTTAGAAGCCTTCTCCTGACCACAATACACCTTTACTATATATTGTATGTCCACAGGCTTGCTATTAAACTTCAGCCCATAACATCTTCTTATTTTTATGGTTAGCTCTCAGACACCCTCCTAATAGCTCTATTATCTAATCTTTTAACTTAATTCTAGTATTCGGGGTTACTTACCGATTATAATCCTTGCTCCAAGTGATTGTTCTTCTTCAGCTCCTTACCTCTCTTGTCTCTACCTGCTCCGTTCGCCCTGCGAGCTCATTCCGCTCCCCTACCCTACTCACAATTCTCACTCACCCCTAGTGCTCCTAAACTCATACATCCAAACCACACCCTCTTCCTCTCCAATTCAATCACAGCAGTCACCTTATTAATGTACTATACACACCTCTCTCTAACCATCCCAAGAATAACTCCTCCCCTCCAAAGAACACCTGTAAACCTTATTAGTCACGATGCAAACACTAACTTCCCAAATCCAACTAAAGCTCCTAATCTTTGTTACACTCCTACCCCCTCTAACAGCAGACTACTTGCTAACCTCTTATGAACAGTCAAAATATTTACAGCTGAATTTCCCTAATACACAAACAAGTATACCTCTGACTAACTCCACAGAAGACATAAATATAACACCTCTACCTAGCTATTTACCTGCAAAATATCACAGACTAACCCATATCAAATACAACTATTTAAAACCCAGAAAACCTCTCCACCATTACTGTAACCCCCCACAATCCATTAAACAAACTATTATACCTTTCCTTACTAGATGGAAACATCCATCCTAACCCAGGACCAGGCCACAAAGCAAGCATAGAACCACAAATTCATGCTCCCTCTTCGCCTAATATCCCATCTAAATCTCCCAACTCACTCTATACAGCCCACCTCAATATTCACAGCATAAATAATAAAATTCCCCACCTCCATGCTCTCCTGGATGTTCATTCCTTTGACATACTTTAACAGAAAAGTACAGTTTTGTACCTACCATAAATTAAGATGTTTAAGTGTAGACACTGCTGCAGTCATTACACTTGGGTTATCCTGCAGTCAGGCAGTTCCCCAGTCGGCCTGAGTTCCAAAGTCTTGGTCCGGCGTCGGTTGCTGTCGCTTCTTCCCTGACATCAGTGCGCCAGGGGGATATAAGATGCAGCCGACGCCATTTTCTTCAGTTTTTCTTGCCCCAGATGTCAGGTGCCCCCAAACAGGTAGGCCTTTCAAATTGCTAGTAAAATATATAATAGAAAAGCAAACAACCATTTTTAATTACTAGCAAATACTCCCTTTAGGAAATAAGGGTAGAAGACCTAGGTATGTACCAGAAAGTAAGAGGGGAAGGAGGGAGGGTAACCTGGACTGCATCAGTGTCTACACTAACATCTACATTTATGGTAGGTACAAAACTGTACTATGTTCATCGTGTTACACTGCTGCAGTCATTACACTTGGGTGGAATCCCAAAGTTGAGGTAGGGAGGATGGATCTATAAGGCATTAGGGGTGGCTATAAGGTCCTGCAGCACAGCAGTGGCAAAGCCAGCTCTGGATTTGGAATATAAAGGCAAATGGTAATGTTTGGTGAAGGTATGTACAGAACTCCATGTTGCTGCTTCTAAAATATCCTTGGTAGGCACTCCTCTGAGGTAGGCAGCTGAAGTGGCTGTTGCCATGGTGGAGTGAGATCTAATGCTGCTAGGTACAGGTTTCCCATGGTGGGTATAGCAAAAACGTATACAGTGAGCTATCCATTTTGAAATAGTCTGCTTTGAAATGGCTTTTCCCTGTGCTCCTGCTGCGTATGCTACCAATAATTGCTCAGATTTTCTGAAATCTTTGGTTTTGTCCAAGTAGAAGTGTAACTGTCTGTGAATGTCCAAGGAATGTAGTAGTCTCTCCCCTTTGTTCTGTGGTTTTGGATAAAAAGTTGGCAAGTGGATAGTTTGGTTTAGAGCCACACTTGATACTACCTTTGGCATAAATGTAGGATTAGTTCTTAAGGACACCCTGTCCTGGTGGAAGATGAGGAAAGGTTCCACTGCCATTAGTGCCTGTAATTCTGAAACTCTTCTTGCTGATGTTATTGCCAATAGCAGAGCAGTCTTCCAAGAGATGTATTTTAATTCTGCCGTGTTAGGTGGCTCAAAAGGATGTAAAATTAATTTTTCCAAAACAAAGTTGAGGTCCCAAGTTGGTGTAGGTGCTCTACGGGGCGGTCTCATGTTTTTAGCCCCTCTGAGGTACTGTTTGAGCAAAGGATTAGAAAAAATCGGTGGATCCGTGTTGTAATGAGCAGAAATGGCTGAGGCATGAATCTTGATGGATGAGAAGGAGAGGCCCTTGTCCAGCATCTCAGTTAAGTATTGAAGTATCTGAGGAATGTTTGGGACAAGAGGGTCAAGGCTGTGTGCTTGGTTCCAGGCACAGAATCTCTTCCATTTATCCGAGCAGGCTTTCCTGGTGCTAGGCCTTCTGGCCTCCAGAATGACATCCATAACAGCTTTGGAGAGAGGCAATGTTTGCTTGGTTAAGGAATTTTCCATGCAGCTAGATTTAAGGTCTTTAGCTGGCTGTGAAGTATCTGATTGTTGTGTTGTGTCAACAGCTGTGGGATTTGAGGCAAAATCCAGGGTGGTTCTTGTGCTAAGTTCTTTAAGATTGGGTACCAGTGCTGGCGTGGCCAGTCTGGTGCAATCAGGATCATCTTTGGCTCTTCCTGCCTGGCTTTTATGAATAGCTTTCGAAGGAGAGGTAAAGGAGGGAAAGCGTATACTTATAGTTTTTTCCAGCTGAATGAGAGGGCATCCACTTTCCATGCTTGTGGATGGTAGCTCCTTGTGCAGAATTTCTGTAGTTGGCAATTTATTGGGGATGCAAACAGATCTATGTCTGGTTTCCCCCATTTTTGTGCTATCATTCTGAATATTTGTGGACTCAATTGCCATTCGTGAGGATCCATGATGTTTCTGCTTAGGTCGTCTGCCAGTGTGTTTTTCTCTCCTGGCAGGAATTGTGCCTGCAGATGAACTTGGTAGTTTAAAGCTGTGTTCCACAAGTTCATGGCTTGTCTGCAGAGGGGGTAGGAGTGTGTGCCCCCTTGCTTGTTTATGTACCACATAACTGTGGTGTTGTCTGTCTTTAGTAGTAGTTGTCCTGGATGTAGCAGGTCCTTGAAAGATATAATTGCATTTTGTACAGCTAGCATCTCTTTTTGATTGATGTGGAGATGTCTTTGTTCTGTGGGCCACTCGCCCTGAATACATTTTCCTGCCATGTGTGCTCCCCAGGCATAATCCGATGCATCTGTTGTCAGTGTCTGCCTGGCTGTGGGTTGAGTAAAAGGTTGTCCCTTGTTGAGGTGACAAGCTTGAGCCCACCATTGAAACTCCTGCTGAAGGCAAGGAATTAGTGGTATAACTGTTTCCAAATTTTGACAGTGTTGAGACCATACACTCTTTAGGTACCATTGTAGTTTCCTCATATGCAGTCTGGCATATGGAATTAGTAGTATGCAAGATGCCATGTAGCCCAAGGCCTGCAGAATTTTTCTTGCAGGGAGTTGGGTCTTTGTTGCCATCAAATGAAAATACTGAGTCAGTTGTCCTTGCTTGTCTGGTGTGAGATAAGCCATCTGGGCTGTTGTGTTTAAGCTGGCACCCAGGAATATTATCTGTTGTGAGGGCACTAGTTTTGATTTCTTTTCGTTTACTGTGTACCCCAGGCAGCTTAACTTTTTTACGTATGCCACATGCTTTAGAAGAATGTCCTTGCTCTCTGCTTAGATTAGGCAGTCGTCCAGGTATGGGTAAATTTGAATTCCTTTTTGCCTGCAAAATGCAATTAATGGTGCCAGGCACTTTGTGAAGACCCTGGGCACAGTAGATAAGCCAAAGGGCAGTGCAGAGAATTGATAGTGCATTGAACCTGCTAGAAATCTGAGGTATCTTCTGCAGTTTTGTCTGATAGGGACATGCAGGTATGCCTCTTTGAGGTCCAAAGTCATGAGCCAAGCTTTCTTGCCCAGCATGGGAAGAAGCTGCTGTAGTGTCAACATTTTGAATTTCGGAATATCCAGGTAAGTGTTCAGAGAAGAAAGGTCCAGAATGGGTCTCCAGGCTTTGTCCTTTCTGGGAACCAGAAAGAGTCTTGAGTAAAATCCTTGTCCTTGCTCTTGTGGTGGTACCTTTTGAATAGCTCTCATGTTCATGAGTGCTGTAATTTGTTTTTCAGCCTCTGCCCATTGATTTGGTGGTAGATTTGGCATTCCTTTTAACCTTGGAAGAGTGTGGAAATGGAACCTGTAACCTTGAGATATGATGTTGAGAACCCATTTGTCTTTGGTGATGCAATGCCAATTGTGATAGAAAAGAGCCAGTTTTCCTCCTAAGGGGGCTGCCAAGAGAGAGCTGTTTGGCAGCTGTAGTGGGAAGTCATTGAGACTGTTTGTTATATGGTTGAGGCCTGTCTTCCCCTTCTTTCTGGCCTGGTGTACCCCATTGTCGAGGTCTGTAAGGACCTTGTGTCTGATCTCTACCTCTTGGATGTCTATATCTGCCCCTTTGAGGTCTGTCTGTGACTGGAAAGGACCAATTTTTTGTTGGCCAATTTCTGCTAAAACGAGGAGGTTGAACCTGTAAGAAATCTTTGACCGTTTGCATAGATTTTGTCTTATCCTCCCATCTTTTTTAATACCTTCTCTGCCTTAATTCTAAACAACACATCCCGCTGCAAAGGTGCATCCAATAATTTGGCCTTAACATGATCTGGTAGCGTATGTTCTTTTAACCAAGCATGCCTTCTAATGACAGAGCCTGTAACTGCTGCTCTACAGGAGGCCTCTAAGGAATCAAAACCACATTGCAAAGTATGTTTTCCCACTTGTTCAGCTGCATGCAATAAATCCTGTATTTCTTTCAAACTAGGAGGATCTGAATCTGGAAGCATCTTTTGTTTCAACTGAGACATTAAAAATTGCTGATATTTTAGCATGTGAAACTGGCAATTCAAGGCTCTCATGGCTAAAGTTGCAGATGTATAAACTTTCTTGCCCCATCTGCTAATGCTCTGGAATCTCTGTCAGAGGGGACTGGGTTTTTAGCTGATGAGGCCTTAATCCCTTGGGGTCCCTGAGAAATAGTTTCAGGGTCAGCAACAGGGCTTTTGTATAGAAATTTGTGAGAGTTAGGGACTCTGTAATATCTATCTGGCTTAACTGGGGCTGGTGGTAAGGAGTCAGGGTTTAAGCTGGATTCGGTGTACACATCATCCACAATATCTAACACTGGCGGAATAGCAAGGGGTGTGTGTTGAGGCAATAAAAGGAAGTCTCTGAGCCTTTTCTTGGATTCTGAGTAATCCTGGCCTTCTCAGTGGAAATGCTCCCTCATGGTATGTAAGGTCTCCCCAAAGGAGTAGTCCTCAGGTGGAGAGGCTGATGGAATTGATTCCTCAGCATCAGAATCCTCATAAGGAGGTAAGGAATACCCTAGGTCTGAGAATGAGTCAGAGGAAATGGACACCTGGTCTGAAGATTCATAGTCTGCATCTTGTCTGGGCCTTTTATCTGGAGGGGGTTCGGACCCTCTGATCAGGGTGATAAGGTCTTCGGCCATTTTTATCATTTGTTTCTTAGGCATGGAAGCCTGCCCTGGAGATTGCTGTGTCTGTTTCTTTGCTTTTAAGGGAGGCTTAGACTTAACAGAGGGTTTAATGGTTAACTGGGTAGGTCTGAAAACACCCTCTGAAGCTGTGGATTGTTCAGCTACTTCAGTTCCCTCTGTAGGAGTAAGTTCGGTAATCTGAATACCAAGAGTGTCTGAAGGTCCAGCCAGCTCCATGTGGGAGTCGGAGGTGGTCTGTGGTTCTATTGAAGGTGCCTCACTGAAAACTGGAGATCCGGCGACCGGCCTAGAAGAGGCCTTGTCGTCAGTCTTGGGCCTTGGATGCCTGTCCTTGTCCTTGCGCTTTTTATGAATTCCGTCATTGGTAGTTCTGATGGCATGGTGTAATTAAATTTTCTGCCAAAATAATGTCGGGCAAAATCAAACCAACGTTTAATAGTGCGCTTGTTAAACCTAGCACAAAACCGACAACCAGTGACGTTGTGGTCTGGGCCTAGGCATGGGATACAGTAGGAGTGGAAATCCTTATGAGGTATTTGCTTCTCACAAGAAATACAATTATTAACTTTTACTGACATCGGTCTGAGGCAAGAAAAAGTTTCCCCAACGGGGTACTTAGCTTTTTAGAAGACTTCGGTTCTGGATTCGGAATGAAAATCTCAGGAGTCGGCCGACCGTCACTGGCGAACTGCTTCTGCTTCGGGCACCACGCAGCAAGAAAGACTGAAGAAAATGGCTTCGGCTGCATCTTATATCCCCCTGGCGCACTGACGTCAGGGAAGAAGTGACAGCAACCGACGCTGGACCAAGACTTTGGAACTCAGGCCGATGGGGAACCGCCTGACGGCAGGATAACCCAAGTTTAATGACTGCAGCAGTGTAACACGATGAACATCATGGTTAAAACCCATTATACAAGATGCTGAAATCATTCCACCTGGGTACAATATTCTGAGACAAGACCACAAAGCAAAAAAAAGGAGGGGGAGTTGCTATTCTTTATAAAGAAGGGCTACAAATATCTATACTAGATTTCAGTTCCCCTCAGAAAACAATGTAGAAATCATTAGAACTAAACTTCACCTTAATCCCAGCAAATCCCTAAATATAATATGTATCTACTTGCCCCCTGGTAACAACATCAGCACTCTGGAAGGTATCTTTGCTGAGCTCTCCTCAAAATTTCCCCAAGAAACAATAATTCATGGAGACTTTAATATAGACTGGAAGGACTGCTCTACTGAATCACCAACTTCCCATATAAACCTTTATGGCTTTTCACAAACAATCAACTCCCCAACGAGAATTAATAAATCCAACAATAAAGAATCTATCCTAGACTGGATTCTTATAAACAATCACCAACAACTCTGCAATGTAGGGACCCTCCCTGATGATGTGACCATTCTCTCACTTATATAATCAGGCAAAGGTCTAGCTTACACAACCCAATCATATATAGAACAATAAGAAGCAACATAAATTTTAACCCCGATAACTTCCAAACTGAACTAAATGAATGTGATTGATCACCCATAAAATACCTCCCACTTGACGAAGCAGCAAACTACTTTAACTCAAAATTCTTAACAATCCTTGACCACCATGCACCAAAGTGTTCCATCTAAATTAAATCTATACCCGCTCCATGGCTTACAAAGAAAACCAGGCAAACAATTCAAAACAGAAATAAAGTTTGGGCACTATGGAGAACAACTAAAAACCCCATAGATGAACAACAAGTCAGGCAAAAAAGAAATGAGACAAAGAAAGCTATACTTGAAGATAAAAAAAACTTTTACTGCCAACTCCAACAAACCAACCAAAATAATCCACAAAGGTTCTGGGCTAGCACAAACAGACTACTTCGACCAGGCCAATCCACAACACCAACCCCTATAGGAGCAAATCCCGACAATCCAAAGCAAACTGCTAATGCTTTTAATGCCTTCTTTACAGAGACCATCCAAACACTTGCCAATCAACTAACAGCCGATAGCTCTGTCCTTCCAACCTTTACTACTAACTCTCTTCCAACACTAAACCTGCAACCTGTCCCAACTTCCCTCATCTGCAACCTTTTACATAAGCTAAAACCTACTACCCCCTCAGCTGACCAGCTACCTGCTGAATATCTGCAAAAGGCAGTCAAAGCCATAGCATATCCTGTATCACTGCTGATAAATGGACCCATATAAGAAAGCACTATTCCCACCATCTGGAAAATCTCCCACATTATCCCCCTACACAAGGGTGGAAACTCCATAGAATATTCTAACTATCGTCCTATAGCACTACTCTCCCCCTTAGCTAAAATAATGGAAAAGTGTATCCATAGACAGTTACTAAACCATCTACTTCAGAACAATTTACTGGCCAAATGTCAACATGGCTTCAGGCCTTTCCACAGTACAACAACTGCACTCCTATCCTTCACTGACAGCATCAATAATAACCGTAATAACAATCTTCTCTCTTCTGCACTTTTCATTGACCTTTCAAAAGCATTCGACATGGTCAACCACCATTTACTTATTAATATACAAAAATCCTTTTCTCTGGATACAATGACTATAAAATGGTTCCAGTCCTACCTGGACAATAGACAACAGGCAGTGCTATGGGACAACAACCTATCATCCCATCTCCCTGTTATCCTAGGTGTTCCTCAGGGCTCCATATTGGGCCCCCTCCTTTTCTCATTATTTATCAATGACCTTAACCTAGCTATTTCTCCAGCTAACTGTGTACAATACGCAGATGATTTGACAATAATCTGCTCAGCTAAGTCTCAATCCCAACTGCAGACTCTAACTCAGACAATGTCTAATACAACAGAAAACTGGTTTCTACAATGCTGCCTCCTCTTGAACCCCCCAAAAAACAAACTCCTCCTCTTCACTCCTACCTGTAAGTCACCCCCAATAAACTTTTCAGTCTTATCCAACAATGGTATACTCATATCTCCTGATCCAACAACTAAACTTCTAGGGGTAACCATTGATAACAACCCGAACTTTGAAATCCACGTCAACAATACCATAAAAACTGTCAACAGGAAACTAGGCTCCCTTTATAGGATTAAACCCTTTCTCTCCCCACTAGCCAGAACCACTATTGCCTATTCCCACCTTATCTCCACATTTCTCTATGCTTCTTCAATACATACTAACCGTCAAAAAATAACCTTAACAAGCTAGCCAACTCATATAACAGCATTGCCAGATTTGCTAATGCTTCCCCCTTCAGGACCCATCACTGCTATAACCTGAAACAGACTGGTTAGAACTTCACAATCAGATTCACTTTAACCAGCTCACCATTGCCCATAAGACCCTCTTCCAACCTACCAATACCCCAATACTTTCTAGCCTCATTACCCAATATAAAAACCTTATGACTTTACGCTCATCTAATAAACTACTTGTATCAACATGTAAATCTAACATGGCAGGAGATGCTCTGTTCTCTAATGCAGTTGGAAGATGTTGGAACCAACTCCCTCATGAACTTACATTACTGTCTTCTTTTACACTTTTTAAGCACAATCTTAAACTCTATCTTAAAAGCCATTGGTTATGTCCCTGTACAAATCCAGACTAATCCCATCCTATATCCCTGTTTCCTTCACTAAAGACCTAATACCTGCTCTGTCTATGTCTTTCTCTATCAAGGCCTATCCTTGGTAAAAATATATCTTATCCTAACAGAGATAATTTAACATACCTAGTTAAAATCTTTTGTATATAAAATCTACAATATCTTACCTAAGGCTTGCAACAATATTTGTTTAAACTGTGATAATTTTTTGAACTGTTGTAACTTGAAGTATGTATCTGTATAACAACTAGTTACTAGTTACTAGTAAAGTCTTTTGTATATAAAGTCAAAAATATCTTATCTAATGCTTGCAACAAGATCTTGTATAAACTGTGAACATTTCTGAACTGTTGAAATTTGTAGTATTTATCTGTATAACAACTAGTACCAGAATGTTTGTAGTATGGCAATCTCTTGGAGTTTATCTCCATGGGACTCTACTGAAAATGGACATGTATCCAATTAGACTATCCCAGTCAACAAATGTAAAATAAATAATAAATAAATAAATACATTTATCTTATTTGCTGAATGTGTCTTCTGAGGCTCTTTTTTACCAGATAATGTTGTAGTTACAATTCACTGCTATATGTTTATAATTGTGCTTTCTGATGTGTCTGATTTAAATTTTCTGGTTTTCTAACTACATGATAATGACGTCAAACTGCCTTCATACACATACATGTACACTTTTGAACTTCTCATATATTAATATACATTTTCCTTGTTCAGCTTTTTGTGTGTATATTCTGAAGTTTTCTCCCCAGGCATATACTGAAAATGGGATTCCCAGATGGATAAGTGGTCATCAAATCATAAATAAATGAAAGAAAGAAAGAAAGAAAGAAAGAAAGAAAGAAAGAAAATGTTTGAAAAGGCCTTCTGGGTACCCTTAACTGGATTTAGCTTGATAGGGCTATTATGTTTCCCGCACAGTCAAGGTTACACATATATCATCCATAAGAAGAGTGATAAGGGTAATACACATAACTGCAGAAATTTAGTGTTTCTCAGTGTTGATTAATGGTAACACACAAGTGCAGAAATTTTGTGTTTCTCAGTGTTGATTACAAGTTGGTTAAACTCACACTACAAAGCTATTACAGTTCACCGAGTCAGCCTATATAATTTTGTGGCAAGATCTAGCTGGTTGGGTTGATAAGTTGGTATCTGCTAATATCTGAGTTCACACGTTCTCACTAACATTAACACGCACACTTGCTTTGGCCATACATACATTTTAGGGCTTTCCTGTAGAACATTGAGGATTTTTCAGTCCTTGTACATCAACTAGTGAATATGTATACTACTAAATGGTTGGTTGCCAAACTCAGTTCCTATCAAATGGGGTCTAAATCAGGCCTTTCTGGTTAGGCCTTTTTTGTTTTTCATGTACAGAGACATAGCTCTTTGCTGTCTAAAAGTACCAATCTATTTCCTGTTTGTACATCAGTGCAAGGTGGTACCTACTACCTAGTATTCATTCTGTTGTCACAGGGAAGATTTATTACTCGCAGTCAGCATGGCGGAGGGTGTGGAAATTTTGTTTTGCGAGTTCCTTGTGAATGTCTTGTGAGCTTCTGTTTCCATCTAGTTGTTGTTGTGTCTTTCGGCTTTTTCCAGTTAGGGGTCGCCACAGCAGAACTCAGGTCAGATAATGATTGGCAGTAGATCTTTATGTGCCGAGTTGCTGGCCCTGATGCACAACCTTCAACGAAGGTACGCCCATTCATGCATGTCTCCACACAGAAGGCGCTCTAGCTGAGAATCGAACAGGACAACATCTTACTGTGAGGCGACAACACTACCACAGCACCACCACTGCAGTTTCTGTTTCCATCTGGTAATGATGTAAAATCACAATTATTTTTGTTGTAGGGTGGAATGGTGATGTTAGAAGGCAATAGTTTTAGCACTGCCCCTGTCAAATTGTTGATCTTTACTTTGGCTCTAAGGATAATTACATCTTCAGCCAAAATCTTTTTTCCACTTTTTGTTCCTTCTGCATTTTGATCATCAGCTTCCTCCTTTGCCAAATGAACCATTCACTTCATATTCATTAAGGGCAAGGATCAGTCTTGAATTTACTGACAAAAGGTTGCTATGTTATGTGTCTGATTTAATGTGGCTCTCATCTTACAAATACTTATTTGTGAAAGGCAGTGACCAATAGAAAGTTCAGTTTGAAAGGTTATCTTCCTTTTTAGGGTGTCAGAAGCAAAAGGGAAACTGTTGAATGCTTTCTAGTTTATGTAACAGTGCATAGCCTTTGTAGACTTGTGGCAGGCCTGCAATGGGATGTGAGTACCCACCAAAACTAAGCTAATATATGGCATTCACAAATTGGCAGACATTTAAAGTTAGCACTTTAAATATGATTTTGTGTTAAAACTTTGGTATTAACAGTCTCACTGCTCTTTTGTGCTGTACAATACCCTGTAACAGATGGAAAACAGTTTAAGAGATACCAAAATCTCACTTAAAATAAAGTCTCTTTATTTTGCTAAATTATGACATCATATTTCTGTTACTTCTTAGTGGACTTCATTGGCTTCTAGTGTAGGTTTTCTAGATACGTTTTCCTTGGTGATTAACTCATTACATTAGACTGACACCTCCAGGTGCATCTGCAGTTAACTCCTACTGATGCTTCTAGGCATCAAACATTGCTTGTTCAAATATTGCTTGTTCATATTTGCACCAATAATTCCAAAACTATGTTATGTACAAGGTTTTAAAATATTTCATCTTAAAGCTTACACAATTGCAAACTCAACTGCATTAATATTTGACCTCTGGTCTAGTGCAGGTAAATATATATTAACTGTTTTTTTATATTAGTTTATATAGACATAATTTTCATTTTTTTTTCTAAATGTCTCAACAACTAACAAAGACAGAACTCCTTACTCTCAAATGAAAGCTCTCAGCTAGATGAATAAAATACTGCTGACAGTATGTGTGTAATTTAAGTAGTTGCTGAGATATTGTAAGTTGTTTACAAGATATTACAAACATATTAGTTACTGTGTTTACTGTGACTTATAAAATTCAGTTTAAGACCTAGTGCCTAAAAAATACTACCACTATAAAAACAATATGTGCTGAAGGGTTTGCCATATTTACTTCTTTCATAACCCCTATGGTTCCAGAAATATGAACATTTGTTTGAAATGTGAGGACATAATTTGATTCTGTCATAAGGCAGAAGTTACAATGCAAACTTCCTGACTTCCATTTGAGTGAATGAGTTAATTATATTGCAGATGTGGTAGGATACACCCCCCTACTCAGAGGAATAGGTGGAGTTTACTTCTCCTGTTAGCAGTATGGAAATGGTGCCACTAAGGTAAGGAAAGGAGTTGTCAATAGATGGAAACATAATCAAAATTTTGGCAAAGGGGAAACGACCTCTGTCAGAAACAGTACATACAGCATTTGGTAGAAAGCCTATGTAATGGATGTGTTTTCAAATAGCAAAGAAAGTAAGTTGGAGTGAAAGCTGTACCAGCTGCTAGATGGAACAATTAACAGGCTTAGGTTCATGATTGTGGTGTCAATACTATTGCATATGAAATTAAGGGAGATAATGTAGCAGCTGTAACAGTGGAGAAATTATTGTACAAGCAGAGGGAAGAAAGCAGATGGTGTGAAATTGAGTGAAGGCACCTGGTGAGGAGGGTATCATGAAAGAGAAGTATTGTGGAAGGTGAGTGACTATACGCACAGGTAGCCATGACTGATAAAACAGAAGTGGAAGCCCACAGGTGTAAAAGACAAAAGTACAACAAGACCAATTATAAAGACGTGCTTCACAGATTCATAGCTTATTACTAGGCTAATGACCACTAGGGTCCTTACAAGCCTAGCCGAACACCCCAAACCATTTGGGTACCAAGTATTATATGGGGGGGTATGTCAGTAAGTAAATAGCTAAGAATTTGTTGGGCGGTGTGCTAGTTAGGATAATACTTTTCTTACTCATGGCATCTGTCCATAAGGGACATGGGTGCCAGACGTGGGGTAAATTTACGCTTTCCCATCCAATTGTCAGGGATTTATTTGAATAGGGTCAGGAATAAACTCTGTTTTTCATAGATAAGGAGACAAATCCATAGTACAGAGAGCCTTTGTGACACATATCTATCTTTCTAGCAAGTTCTGTTTATGTCACAAGTGAAGCTCAGGTCCTTGGAACTAGTGTTTCTCGTGCTGTTTGTTTTGCACATGAGCAACAGATTCATCAGGGCTGGGTCTTAGGAAGCCCTGTAAACCAGGCAAAGATCCCCTCTCAACAGCCTGCAGGAGATTGAATACAGAGAAAGGGCCTTTAGGTGATCAGTCTAGGACAGGGTATTCATGCCATGAATTCATCTGGTGAGAAACTTTTGTGGGTTTTCCAATTGTTGCAAGCATCAGGTTAGAAACATGCCAAAAGGGGCACTGTATTCAATGACAGGTCTGATAAGGGTCAAGTAGAATGATACTATAACTTCCTTGGATGTGGATGCCATGCTCTTACCTATAAGTTGGATGACATAGAATGATTTTCTTACTTTCTTAGCTACATGTTGGTCAAAGGCCAGATTGCTGTCTATGTAGGTTCTCAAATCCCTTATTTCCAGGTCGACTCTTACAGGTGTTGTATCAATGAAGTAATTAACTTTGTTTGACAGTTCCCAAAGGGTATTACAATGCATTTTTGACAATAAGTTTTAGGCCATGGCTTTGGAACAAGTCATTTGTCTGTGACATACCTCTCAACCTGGAAACATCAAAAATCTGGACCAAGGGCCATGTAAAGTAGGTACAGCTAGCCAGAAATCTGGACACTAATTAGCATAGAATTAGCATCAATAATTATGTAACCCCACTCACCCCAATGGAATTCTGGGCTACCAACATTCAAACACAAATTGAAGAACAGACAAAATATTAAACTCAAAATATTACCAGAACTATAGTGTTTTATTTATATTAACATTTGAGCTTGTATCAAATTTGAACTTGTATAAAACTAAAATGCAATTTTCTTTTAAAATCTAACTGCCACTATCATTAATGCAGTGGGACAATTGGTCTCTGAACAGTAAATCAGATGGCAGAAATACTTTAGCAATGTAGTAACAGCAAGACCCCTATTTAAAACAAAAATAATTTTAACCAAACAATACAAATGAACACTTAACTGTATTAATTCACTAGGATACCACAACTAAGGCAAATATTTTCTGTCATTAATGCCAAGGAGTACATGTGTGTGAGTCCAGTTTGAGATGCCTCAAAATAAAGATCCCACAGTATTGAAATCAGGGGATTAGTGGGTAAAAGGATACATAAAAACAGATATTTTCTATATATGTTTTACATTGTTAATTATAACCTAATATGCATTGCAGCAGATTTTCTGTCTCCACTGTGCTATTTCATATCAAGGATTTTTCTAGTTCTTTATTTATTTTTCATTATATTGCCCAGACCAGTCTCCTAACATTTACAATATATACAAATCCACACCTACAGTAAATCCTTCTCAACAGATGTTGTCCCTATGCCTATAGCCATAAAATTCTATTTTAGATAAGTATTTCTATTGATAAGCATGTTTTTTGCAGTGATCTATACCGTAAGTTAAGAGTGGAGGTGTTATGGTCACTATATTTCTCAAGAAAAGCTTAGAAAAAAAATATTTCAGAACAGTGAATGTGTCTGACTATACTAGTGTTTGTTGGGTTTGCTTAACTGATAGTCATACCTCTAAATCTCTTACCATAAGAAATCTGGACAAAGCCTAAAATAATGGGAGACAAAGGCCCAAAAATAGGGACAAATTTTAAATATTGCTCTTATAAACCTGGAAAGCTGCTAGACCAGGTTTTGCAATATCATGTGTTTTTATGAAGGATATGAAATTTGAAACTCAAATGTCTTTCATTTTTAGTTACTTCAACCCTCAATTATTTGCCTGAAAACCAAACATTTTATGAAGAGCAGATCAAAAAGATGACGTAAAAATCTGGACATTCTGCAAAAATTTGGACAGTTAAGAAGTTTGTACTTAGTAACCTTATAGTCTTTGCATTTCTACAAACACACAAATTAAATAACAGCTCTTTCAATTAATGCAAGAAAAATGTACTTCATTACACACTAAAGCCCTGACAAACACAAATATAAGTCACTCATAAGGCCAAAATCTGAATTCACCAATGACTAATGAGCAGTAACTTGGACTAACATGTCACATAGCCATGGAATTATGAGTGTTGCTGTCTATTTGTAGACATACATTTCCTTCTTAAAAATAAGTCTAGAGTTACTTTACAGTTACCAATGTGTATATATATATATATATATATATATATATATATATATATATATATATATTTATATATATAAAAGGAGCGTTCTACCAAAACACACAAAACAGCAATATTTCTGAAAACTACTGACACCTCCCAAATCAAAAAGTAAGTCAAGAATTCTATCAGCAGCAAGCTACACACTTTGGTACAAAACTAACAGCAGCCTTTAGAACCATTCTTATAATGGTTAATGAATTAGTCTACATAGACACAACACGTCCTGTTAATTCCATTGAGCACTGCAACCCGAAGATAAAATACTGATAAATATTCAGCTACAGAACCATTTAATTTCAAAACACAAAAATTGCACTCGTAACCTTCTACCTAATTCCCAGCATGCATCATGCATAATTAGAGAAGAGTAACTTTTTCAGTGAATGAGAAACTCAATAAAATATGTACCTCCTTACCAAAGGTCAGTAAACACATTGGAATAAAAATTCAAGTTTCAGCAAGGCTAAATATTGCTTCCAATGCAGTAATACAATGGCCAAAACGACTATTAAGATAATAGCTTGACCAAATCATATCTCATTCTGGCAAATTAACAGTTAAACTCAAACAGGGAGTGTAATTTTTGCATTCTCTCCTTGGACCTAACTGAAAGCTGTTGACAGCAGATTATAACTAACGGCAGAAGCCAGTGACGAAAACTCTTCATTTGAAAATGGCAACCCAAAGCAGTAAATGGTGATGTGATGGTAGCGGTTGAGCAACGTATTTTTTTTCACTTAACGGCCTAAGTAGCCACAACCCTTTGGCAGTCACTAGAATAGTCTTGAAACACGTTGCTACAAGTTGAGTTTAGTCACATGACAACATAGGAAGCCTGTCCACTGTAAACACTAAGTACTACTAAACAAACATTCAGTACACAGCAGCCTCTTCAGCCTAATGCTGGTACGAACAGTTCTCTTCATATGGTTGCATTCAATAAACGTCCAGTCTACATTCTTACATTATTTTACATAAGTGAATCTTTAAGGTGGTATTTTTCAATCACTGCTTGACATCATTCTTCAGCAAGAATTAAAACACAGACTACTACCTGACTGTCACTTTATGAAGCGAAAGTCCCACTTCCTAATTTTACTCTTCCCATGAGCCTTTTTTTTTTCATTTGACTCACTTTTAATAAGAAAGAATGTTGTAAGAAAAAAAAAAAGGTGAAGAATTTACTTTACCTGCATCACAGCAAATAGCAGTACTACATAATAACTTCCGGTACTGTTACATGTAGCCAAATGCTAACAGACAGAATCTCATCCAAAACACCGGTATATTTAAAAGAAGGTTAATTATCATTTGTGCCCACTAGAGGTTCACAGGGATTATTACAAACCATACCTCTCAACCGTACCGAATTTCACGGTATTTACCGGTTTTGGAGTACTTAGACAATATTTTTGTTTGGCTTCTTCCCAGCCATCTTAATAATACATACTAAATGTCTTTATTAATGTAAATTCTGTATTGTATGTGAAATGTCTTATATGTGGAGCTTTTCTCCCCGGGACTCCACTGAATATGGGCACTTCTGGTCCAGCTGGACCATCCCGGTAAACAAATGCAAATAAATAAATTAATTATAAATAAATGCAAACAGTCTACCGCTCTGTTCATTCATTACCTGATTCTGCTGTTTCAACTCAAACACTCTGCTGTATGGAAAAAATAAACACAGAGTACAGTAATACACACCCCCTCTAGCCCTCAGCTGAATTCCAACAGGCTGGCAGTCTGCTCACAAAGTTGACGTCATCGCACTTGCCTCTGCACATGATGACATCAGTAAAAATTCACCCAGATAAAAAAAAAATTAAAAAAAAAATGGGAAATTCGGAAATTATAGGGGCCACTCAGGAATTTGTAGTACCCCATTATTGTGACCAGTAAATACCAAGGAATCCAGTACGGTCGAGAGGTATGGTCTGTGATAAACCCTGTTGCAAGCTATTGGTTTCTTAGGGGAAATCTATAACACCTCCCAATTTACAGTCATTTGGGTACTTTTTGAGCCAGAGACCTTGAATGTTAGCTTTGACTTCCAAGAAGTAGATGCCTTGCAAACTTGCATGAATTATAGCAAAGGAAAAAGCTTGAAATTTACTCCTTTGCCCTTTAGCCAATATACAACCATACTTTGAGGTCTGTTGGGTGCTTCCCAACCCAGAGAGTCCAGGTAAACACATTCTGCAACAAGATGGATGATCCTGGAATTTCTTAATTTAAAAGAACAGCAAAAGCAGCTCTCAAGTGCAGATTACCCAACAAACAACTACCAATGAGTCTGTCCCTGGCTAATTCTCAGTTCTGCATGTTGAATTGAAGTCAAACAGAACTAGAAAAGCCAACAAACAGATAAATGACTATTTTACCACACAATTAAATAAATTCTTTAAAAATAACCAAAACCAGTAGTGATCACTGTATAAAATAAGAACAAGTGCAGTAACTCAAGAAAATATTTTTATCTTAATTTGGATGGCTCAGGATGCAGTTGAAACACTTGAAATGCTTGTTTAACTCTTTGCTTCTAAATGGCATATACATCATCATGTTCAACTTACACATGCAACAATTTCTAACCTTACTACCCACAATGTCCAAAATGATGTCGGTTTACAGTCCTGCAGTAGGTCTTCCTGTGGAAGAGCCAACAGCTTCCATCTTGGTTGATATTCATATGAGACTAATAAAGCAGTCTTAATTGTACTACTCTGAAGTATTCCAGCACGTCTGTTGGTCTCAATCCCCCTCAATCCACAAATTTCTAGTCTCCCACCAGGACTCAAGTGCTCTTCAGCAATTACATTCTGCTTGCCGAGCACACTCAAGCAAATCTGCAGTTTGCAGCTACCACTCCACCCATACAGTATAAGAAGTAATCAGTACTGCAAACTAAACAAGGATATACATTTTGAGCCTCAAGAGCAGGAGCACACTCAAGCAAATATGCAGTCTGCGGCTACCACTCCACCCATGCAAGTATAAGAAGGAATCAGTACTGCAAACTAAACAAGGATATACATTTTGAGCCTCAAGAGCAGGGTCAGTCCACCCAGGCATTCTACTTGTATGTTTTATGAGAGTGAAGCAATTACAATAGCAGTATTTCTTAGTAGTTCTCAGCTTGCTAATAAAACTGACTGTTGCAGCCTTGTGTCCTCCCCACCCCCCGCTAATACAGTAATCCTAACTGTCCAATAGACAGTATACATTTAATTCACATCCCTGTGACTAAATTCACCATCAAGCAGCCCTCTCAGTGCTTTCTGCCTTAGTCTGTATCACTTGGAGGCCCACCTGTTTATTTGCATCTCTATACATTTCCCTTCATTGCTAATGTATCTCCCTACTCTAATCTGTGCACAAACTGGTTACTAATCAGCAAGTCAATGTGAAGACACACTCCCAACCTTAATAAACTTTGCTGTCTCTTCTCTCCTTCACTTTACAGGTAGTTTGAATTATTACTTACCCCCTCTGTGGCCTTAACTGATTTCCACTGATTGCCTATCTGGTTTCTTTGCATTCCACCTGGTTTACACCCCTTGTGCTATCTCCCTCCCCCAATACAAAGTCTATATTAGAATCCTGCTGAGCATGGAGCCATCTTTAAATGTCTAGTCTTCCACCAGGACACAAGTGCTCTTCAGCAATTACATTCTGCTTGCCGGTAAGCCATTAGACCTCAGGAATTTGTTTAAAGTGTTCAGATTTGTAAAGTAATACTTATTTTTTCTCTTGTCTTGGTTGGCTCTGCCCTGCTCCATTCGCCCTCATACTCTCTCCGCTCCCCTGCCCTGCCCCCTATTCCATCCCGCCCTCACTACCTCTACATTTATAGTAATCACAGCCACACCCACAACTCACCCTCACATCACCTCCACCAATCACAGCTCCTCAAGTCATATCACATTCTACCACACCAACTTGCTCCACACAAAATACTCCCAACCACTCTCATTCCCACTAGGCATTTTTTACATCACCCACACTACTTCCCCATCCACATATAGTGCAACCCTATAATTCCTATTCAGAACCCCCACCTAGAAACAACTTAAACTTTATAACCATGACTATCACACAACTAAGTCTAGTCTGCCTTCTCATAATTCTTTACAACACCACAAGTTATCACTCTAGCAATATCCCTAAACCTAGTAGCACAACACTACATTATGCACTCTTGTATACAGACACCACACATTATAATAATATCTGCCCACAGTTATTCAAGAACTACATAACGGATCAGTTCAGAACTAAACACATATGCTCTCATTCCTACTCCAAAAAAACACAATACTTTCTCACACTCCTCACCAAACTCCAACATCTGTATAACCATTTTAACTCCAGGCTCACCATAAGTGGGGATATCCACCCCAACCCAGGCCCAAATCCATCCTGTCCAACACAAACTGCTCCAACACAACTGTCAGAACATAACACCCCCACTTTCTTCATCCCTCAGTAAATCAACAACAGCAGCAAAACCAACCATCTTTTAATGCTAAATATTAATATTAGAAGTATCAAAAATAAAATACCTGAACTCCAGGCCACAATAGCACACTAGTCCCTAGACATAGTTGCTTTAACAGAAACCTGGCTAAATAAAAAACATAGCTAACTCAGAAGTTCTCCCTACCGGCTACAATATCATTAGACAAGACAGACCACTTCGTAAAGGGGGTGGAACTGCCTTACTGTACAAGTCCAACTTACCTGTCCGTCAATTACCAAACTCCTACCCCTCCCCCAATAATTGGGACATACTTATCTCACAACTTCAACTTCACCCTAAAAAGGTCATCACCACAATTGTGATCTATATTCTACCTGGTATTACACCTGCTAACCTTGAAGAGTTCTTATCCTGGTGTTCTTCCACATACTCACAAGAAACCCTTATTCTGGGGGACTTCAACCTAGATTGGTTCACCTGTACATCAGAACCACCAAGTAATATAATAAATCTCCATGGCTACCAGCAGCTAGTCCAAATTCCAACTAGATGTGATAAAAAATCTAAAAGGGAATCCATCCTTGACTAGGTCCTAACTAACAACCCCACAATGTACCCTCACACAGGCAGTCTCCCAGACACCTTAAGTGACCACAACATAATATACTTCATACATAGAAGAACAAGCATATGCAAAACCATTAACTATATATCCACTAGAAACACAAAAAAAATCTCTCCTGAGGTCCTCAACACTTTACTCTGTAACTGTGACTGGACCCCCCTAAAAACCCTCCCACTTGACCAGGCTGTAGCATATTTCAACAAAACATTTCTACAACACCTAGACACTGTCACTCTATTGCGCAAAATCAAGGTTAGAACCTCTACAAACCCCTGGCTCAGTAAAGAAACCAAACAAATCCTCAAGTCCAGAGACACTGCCTGGCTTTACTATCAAAAAAACAAAGAAACACGAAGCCTAACTAAGTACCAAGAACTGCGCAACCGTGCAAAAAAATGCATTAGGCTGGACAAAAAAATCCTAGTACACAACATTACAAACTAAATACCAACACAACCCGCAAAAATTTTGGAAAAATGTAAACCAGCTAATAAAATCCACCCAAAAGGCTACCCCCAAACCAACCACCCCTGACACTAAAGTTCCCATTGAAACACAATTCAACTCCCACTTTGTGAACTCAGTTCTATCCTTAGTATCACAGGACATTTCCTTCCTCACTGTCCCCCTTAACACAAATAACTCTAATACAAGCTTTACCCTCAAAACAGTTTCCACCACTTCAATCAAAAGCATGCTGTCCAAACTAAAAACCTCATCAACAGCAGCCGACCTACTCCCCAGCTATTTCTTGAAACTCACAGCAGATGCTATTGCTATCCCAGTCTCCACTCTCATAAACAGATCAATTGTTGAAAACTATGTGCCCAAACTCTGGAAAATATCCTATGTTACACCCATACATAAAGGCGGGACCTCCACTGAACTTAATAACTACAGACCCAATGCTTTATTCTCTCCCCCAGCCAAAATCCTAGAAAAATGCATCCATACCCAGATGCTAAACTATCTCCTAGACAGCAACATCCTGTCACCTACTCAGCATGGTTTCAGACCTGCCCATAGTACCACTACAGCCCTCCTCTGTTTCTCAGACACAGTAAACCATCTCAAAAATGAAGGCCTACAAGTGTCAACTCTTTTTTTGGATATGTCCAAAGCATTTGACACAGTCTCACACCAAATCCTGCTAAACAAACTAAACCAATATAATCTATCAAATTCCACTCTTACCTGGTTCCAAAGCTACTTAACTGACAGGTACCAAGCTGCGAAATGGGAAATTTCTCTCTCTCCTCAGCTGCCCATAACTATAGGAGTCCCACATCTTAGGACCACTACTATTCACAGTCTTCACAAGTGACCTCCATACCTCCACACAGCATGCATCTATAATTCAATATGCAGATGACACTACCTTAATATGTGCTGCACAAAACATTCCCACCCTCCTGCAAACAACTCAACTAGCATTCTCTGATGTTGAAAACTACCTTACCAAAGCCCAACTTATCCTCAATCCAAAGAAAACTCAGCTTATGATTATAACCAGTTCTAACAAAAACACTAACAGTCAATTCACTATCTACTCCACAAATGCTACTCCAATTGCTCCAGTGGCACAGGCTAAGCTATTGGGAATAACCATAGACTCCCACCTAAAATTTGATAGTCATCTCAACTTAACTATTAAAAAAGTACATGCCAAACTGGGGTCACTCTACCGTATCAAACCATTTCTTACCAACAACACAAGATCAGCCATTGCTCGCTCCCAACTTCTATCCACCCTACTCTATGCATCTCCCATTCTGACTAATCTCAACAAAACTGAACTAAGCAAAATGGAAGCCTGCTATAACAGAATTGCCCGCTTTGCTGCAAATTGCTCATATAGAACTCATCAATGTACTGCTTTGAGACAGCTCCACTGGCTTGAACTGCCTAACCTCCTAACCTACAATCAGCTCTGCCTCTGTCATTCTATCTATTACCTCCCCAGTAGGTGTCTTGCCCTCAAAAACCTAGTACAACATCACTCAGCCAAAAGGCCTCTTAGATCATCAAGCAAACTACTACTAGAAGTCACCAACAGCTACAATAGCTTTGGAGATGCACTATATAGTAGTTCAGTGGCTAAAAAATGGAACTCCGCCCCCCACTAGCATTCAAAACACATCATCCAAAGCCTCCTTTAAAGACCTCATCAGGCAACATCTCAAGCAAAGTTGGCAGTGCCATGATTGCTCCCCAGGCTAGTGAAAGTGGATAACATATACATACTAAATCTAGAGCACTTGATAATAGTTTTCAATCTTACTCACAAACACTGGCTAATCTACAATGTATGTACTGTACCTGTGTACTATGTATGTATTCTACCTATGTTCCAAATTTCAGCTGTACACCACAAATCTATTAATTACCTTTATTTTTAAAATTAATATTTTTTGTTTGTTCTCTCCACTGTAACTGTTTATGTGCCGCATACCACTGTAAAAACATGTCTCTTGTAATTTGTGTGTATACTGATCATAAAATTCTCTTTCAGGTAGACAGGAGGAAATAATTATCTGGGCAGTAAATAATCTCCTGAGAATTAACTGCAAGAAAAACTATGAGGATTATAATCTTGCAGTTCTAGAATATAGGAATCCACTGCTGCATAGGATTATACTTTCACCAAGTCAGACATCAATGGGCAAAGTTTGAAAAACAGATTACCTGCTTCAGCTATATTGCTGAGCCCTGAGAATGAAGACCAAGTAAAAGAAAAACTAATATAAAATCAAAAGACACAGAAATACTGCTAATATAGATCCTACAGAAGACGAGCAGCTTTACAGACTGGAAACAAAATATGAATTCCAAATCCAAATGAAGTTCTTACCCTGTTGCTGAAGTGGTTAGTAACACAGCTGAAACCTGATCCTGTGTACTTTTTGAGGGAGGTAGTCAGCCATACAGAAGACATTCCTGACATCTGTGCAAGTTAAATACATTTAAGTTACATGTCCAGGAAAAATAACATCCCAAAGTGACACAACCTGCCTGGATGCATGAAAAAGAGACTGTGAGAGCCATGTGTGTGTGTGTGTGTGTGTGTGTGTGTGTGTGTGTGTGTGTGTGTGTGTGTGTGTGTGTGCGTGTGAGAGAGAGAGACAAAGACAGAGACAGAGAGAAACTGAGAGTCATATTTTCAAATGAAGATGTGACGCATCAAGACCTTCTACTGCAAGAGTAGAAGTCCATTGTAAACTATGCCTTCTGTTAAATTCTTCAGATATGAAAGACTGGAAAAACAGACTGATATACAGACTGTTTTAAGAGTTAAAAGTGATTCTAAAGAATGAGGGGTTGCTTTAATTAAATCTGTCTTGAATATTAAAAAAGTTTGATATTGATGCAAGCAGGCCCTAACATGCCTAATACAGTCTTAAGGTTAATGTACAGTGACCGATATAACATAATGCATACTCCTTCCACAAACATGTTTTTTATAACTTTAAAAAATTTAGAATATGAGATATGTTATATGACTTTAAATGCTAATGCTCTATCTACAGTGATTAGGCTGTTATGTTAGAAAGAAATTTCCAGAGAATTCATGTGGCGATTAGACCACATTCACTGTATGTGTCTGTAACTAATAAAGCCTCTTTGACAAGACACAGGCATTGAAATGCCATATGCGCAAGAGACCACTGAGATAAATGATATCTCAATGTAAATGTTTCTGGTGGGGTAAGAAACTACAGCAGCTTTTATAGTCGCAGCGTAAAAGTACTATTAGTATTTTTGATTCATGCTTCATGAGTATGAAGCAGAGTCAATAGTAAGTACTATTAGTATTTTTGATTCATGCTTCATGAGTATGAAGCAGAGTCAATAGTAAGTACTATTAGTATTTTTGATTCATGCTTCATGAGTATGAAGCAGAGTCAATAGTAAGTACTATTAGTATTTTTGATTCATGCTTCATGAGTATGAAGCAGAGTCAATAGTAAGTACTATTAGTATTTTTGATTCATGCTTCATGAGTATGAAGCAGAGTCAATAGTTGCCAAGGTCCAGCTTACTAAAAAGCAGTGTTCTATCTGACAGTGGGGGAAAATATGTGCAGGTATTTCACAGACAGGGAATAAATTAGAGTGGTGAATAAGTTAGTTCGGAGATTAAGAGGTGGAAGCTGAATGACCCAAAAAAAAAGATAAGAAGAAATTAAAGTATGACATAGGGCTGGGGGATGAAAATTGTAGTTCATTTGCATAAAAGGTATAGAAAGAAATCAGGCAAGTGCAGGTATGTTGGTCTCATCATTCATAACAAGATAATCTGTTGCATTGGGTACTGGGCATCCTAAAGGTCAGTTTTCTAGAAGATAAGTAGCAGTGGCCTTTAATAAGCAGACATCTGAGTCATGTTTTGTGGCTCGGTCCTTAGTGAGGCAGATAAAAGGATATGCTGTGGATGTGTTACAATGTCTCTGACAATCTATCGCAAAATAAATTGGTAGGAAAATTAAAGTACTCTGTGGGGCACACATAACTAAGATCATACCTCTCAAATGTCCAGCTTTTCAAGAATGCAATGTCCAGATTTTTGCCTCATGTTTTTGGTCTGGTCCTCAAATAATTTGTAATTTTCTGGCACATCACTGAGGAATGAAGTCACAAAATAATGACACACATTTGAGTTCAGAAAATATATGCTAAAACAAAACCTGTCATTCTAGCAACTTTCTAAGTTTATAAAAAGCAGTTTTTTTTAATCAGTCCTTATTTTGGCTTACTGTCTCCCCATTATTTTAGACTTTGTCCACATTTCTTGTGCTAAAAGGTTGAGAGGTATGACTGAGAATGACCAGAAATTAGAAGCAGATGATAGCAGTTAATGAGGAAATGCCTAGAAAAGGTCAGGTAGCTGGTGGATTTCTGTAGAATTGTTTTTTACTACAACTGTTTTAACATATTTCCTATAAAACAAGATACTCAGGTTAAAAGATGATTATCAGCTTGTTTGCTGATGATATCAAGATTAGTGGAGTGGTCACATTTAGAAGGGTCATTTTTTCCTGAGAATGATGAGGCTTGCAGATGAATAGATATGCGTCAGCTGGGATTTAATTTTAAAAAAGGCACAGTTTTTCAGTTTGTTGAGAGGAATCCATAGTAGGAAAGGCAGTTAAAAGGGAAAGAGAGAGTGATATATGTTATAATTACCCTTTGGCTGATTTACAAAATGCAATGTGAATGAACTACTGTGAAGGCCCATAGAATGGGGATGTTGAGGTCCATTGTTAGGAAAGCATCTGAGGGGCAGTGAGGTCATTTCTCCATTTTACATGGCAGCAGGAAAACCGCAGCAACAGCAACGCAGCCAATACTGATGCCTTTGCAAAAAAAAAAAAAGAGATCATGCTGATAGAAATCATGAAAAGAAAATTTCAAAACTGGTCTGGAATGGAAAACTGTGGTATTTGGAAAGACGTCTTGACTGGTATGTATTTAATAATATAAGAACAGAAACATGGATAAGATATGGACAAACTACACAAGTGAGATGTGTCATACTGCAGAAGAAAGAAGTTGGAAGAAGGAGGGGGAAATAGGTGGCAGGTGAAATGGGGCTACATCATAACTTGATGCAAGTAAATACCACTTTACAGATAGGAAAGTACAGCTTGGAAATATTGCTAGAACTAGTGCTACAGTGTAGGTTAGTGGAGAGTCTCAAGGGATTATGGGATGGAAGTAGTGCTGTCATAATTAGAGTAGCATTTGCATAAGGAATTGCAGCAACATTCATGTGGATTTGACAGATCACAAGACTTCCTTTTCCAATATTTTCTGGATGTGTTCTTAACCAAGACAGACAGGACCTTGAAGAAGGTGCAATTACCATGACACTGTGGGCTCCCTACTGAAATGTTGGCAGTTGTAATGCTGAATGCCGACATACCAAAAACAAACAAACATGCAGGAGAAATGCAAACGATACACATTGTTCTACTCCTTTAGACTTTTTTTCGGGGGGGGGGGCAAGGCACTCTTTTCCCCCAAAATTTTATATGTACCAACTTTGAGATCATGATGCCTTAGAGGAAAAAGGGAATATTCTGAGAAATGGGCATCTTGACTTAGTATATGCAAGTTTCTTTTTTTTTTTTGGCTATTCAATCTGTGTATTTTGGGATTTGCTGAAATAGGCCCTGACATTTCAAATGATTACCAACACTTGATCATTTACAAGGAAAGGGAAAGGAGAGAATACATTAAAAAAGATAACGGTATGCCATTTTAGGGAACTGGATTGTGCTTAGCAGGAGGAAGAGTCAAAATGACTTAGGAGACTAGGAATATAAACAAGAGAGAGTAAATTAATCTATGGAAATAGGTCCAGGATGCAGTACCCAGGGTTATGGACAGGAGGATGTGAAAAATAAAAAGTCAAGAAGAATAAAAGGCCAATGTAGTGTAGAAAGGAATGTGAGGCTAATAATTAGAGCAAAAGACATGGCATACAACAGGTGGAAAGGATGGGAAGGAGAGGTTGGAGGCTATCAGAAGGACAACGAAGGTGGTGATGCTAGTAAATATACAAGCTGAAAGAGAACTAGTAGAAGGGATGAAAAGAGAAACCATGGCTTTTTTTAAATTTTAAGGTATACAGCAGAAAGGAGAAGAGAAGGACAGACCTGGTCAGAATGAGCAAAACTGGCATGGGGTTCACAAAATATTAGAAAAAAGCAGAAATACTACATTAATATTTTGTTTCAGTTATCACAAATGAAAGCAAGTCAAGTTCTAGTCAGAGTGTTTGCTTCACACATATCTAAGGGGAACACAAATACATAATTAATATCTTTGCTGGTAACAAAAATATAAGTGCAGTACGAACAGATAATATGAAGAGCGTAAGGAAGAATTTAAAAAGTCTGACCAAACAGAAAGAAAGAAAGGCATTAGGTGACGTTCAGTGCAGACAGATGCAAATTCCAGTACTTTGGTCACAGAACCCCTGGTTTGAAGCATCAGCTGAGGGACAGTAAAGGATGGCAACAAAATAGGAAAAGTCTCTGGGTTAAGTGAATACACATGGACTGGATCGGTGCAGGCAGACTGAGAGGACAGTGGTGCTGGGGTAGATTCTCTGAATGACAGACTCTAGAAGCAAACAGGCAAAACTTCCACTCTCTTCGGCCCTGCCACCTTAAGTAAAGAAAGCAGTTTGGAGGCAATACAAAGAAAAAGACAACCGACTGCTGGAAGGAACTTGGAATAAATTCACTATAAAGATCCATGGGGTGGAGATGAAAGAAATGGATCATACAGTACAGGAAATGAAGTTTTTTTAGTACAGAATGCAAGACCTAGGGGACACATGAACATGAGACTGTTGCATAAAATCACATGGAAATATGAAGGAGTCATCCTGAGCAGGAAAAACAGAGGGGAATGAGGGGGCAGAGATAAGAAATTGTAGGAGGAGTAATTACTTCCTGGGTCTCTGAAATCATTTCTTCAATGAGGGAGTTGTGGATCTATGAAAAAGAATATTAAACAGATGGTACAGAGAAAATCCACAGAAATGTGCAAGAAGACGTAAAATGGATGGAGAAAAGCTGCATGGCAGGGAGGGAAGGAGAGATGCAATGAATGGGCATACTCAATTGGCCTAATAACTCCTTTAGCCAAAGCCCATATATAATTAATGCATATATTTTTCACATATATCTGTGAAATATGACACTTGGAAGACAGAACCTAGTAAAAATACAAACACCTGATTTCAAAGTTCACAAATTCTGGCAATTCTGATTCATGTCTAACTGAAGAATGAAGAGCTATATTTTCAATGACTTGTCAAAAATCAGATAAACTGTTAAGTCATTATCAAATAGGCAAATCACATAGCCATGTCATGTGTATTTCTGCACCTACACTGAAATATAAATTGTCAAGACTGTCCTCGTTTAAAATTTCTCTGTGTGTCATGACTAAGAATGTGAGTAGTTCTAAATGGAGATTTGTCTGAGTGAGAAATATTGCTGAAAGCCACTTTTCAGTGATCACCAAGTGTTGTACATTTTTCTACTGTTGGGCAACTGTGGCATTGGTATATATTATTTAAGTGCGTGTGTGTACAAAGGGGGTGCAGGAAGGAGAGCAGAGAGGCATCACCCTTCTGCACCATCTTACTAATGGTTGCTAACCCTAACCCTGCACCTTAACATGAAAAAACCCTTTCTGCATTACTTCCCCTACACAAGACACACACACACACACACACACACACACACACACACACACACACACACACACACACACACACACACACACCAACATTCATGCACAATACTAAAACGGGTCCCCATTAGATGAACGAACACTTAAAATGTTGAATACGACATGCTTGACAGCTTTTAAGTGAACGTTCATCTAAGTGAAACCCCAGAATGTCAAAACAAGGAGTTTCAAAAAGTTATAGCTGGCCAGTCATCACAAAGTCAATGGCTAATGTCAGAATGTTCATCCTGTCTAGCCGTTCTTACAGTTCTCCACTGTGGTGTGGTCTCGACGTTCACCCTGTGTAATGTTATCACAGTCGTCCACTGTGGTGCGATCTCAGAGTTGGTATACTTAAGTAGGGAGGTGTGGGGGGAACAGCCCCCCATGTTAGGGGGTGTTGGGGCAAAGCACCCCACTTTATTTTTGTCTGTCAATTTGTTTTTTTTTTTGGGGCAGGATGTTGTAATGGTGTACAGTACATTTTAGCTGTCAGCTGTTGGCTTCGTGACGGCTGGCCAACTATAACTTTTCAAAACTTGTTTTGAAATTCTGGGGTTTTGCTTAGTAAACGTTTGCTTAAAAGCTGTTGAGCATGTTGTACTCAACTTTTAAGCATTCGTTCATCTAATATAGACCCTACTAAAACTGTTGCTTTAAATAACACTTACTCTAACCTGCAATCACTTGCTCAAACACATTCCTAGCCCTAGGACCAACCAACTTACCTATGCATACAAAATGAATAGTCAACATTTTGATACTGCAGTACCCACAGTCGGCATTTGTAACTGCACAATTATGAACAACAACCATGTGTGTGTGTGTGTGTGTGTGTGTGTGTGTGTGTGTGTGTGTGTGTGTGTGTGTGTGTGTGTGTGTGTATCTGTGTGCGTGTATGTGGTCAAAGACTAAGTCATGACACAACAATCAAATGTTCAGTTCCTTCAACAGTACTGGTTTTGTGTTGTGCAAGATCACACAACAGCTGGGATGGGGTATTGGTCCTTTCCCCAGTGCTATGCAATCTTGCATTTAATATATATATATATATATATATATATATATATATATATATATATATATATATATATATATATATATGCACATATGGATTTACTTTTAAATACCGAACTCTGAGAAGATTGAAGAGCACAATACTGAGACCAGAAAGCCAAAACCTGAGAATACTGAAAGTGCAAAACACCGATCCACAAAATACCTCACTGAACGTGTAAACCAAACATACAAATCACTATATCAAAACAGTATTATACAAAAAACAACACTATATACCTGCAAACACATACAAGAACCCTTTACAACATTAGATAACTACCATCTTACCTTTCCTCAGCAAAATGGACTATCAAACCTAATCTAAGTGGGAGGCTGCGGTCCCCATTCCCCTCCAGCTATATATACCAACTCAGGGATTGCACTTCAGTGCAGAGAAGAGCATATACCTTTTCCTTACCTTATTGTACGGCACATACATCCACTACTGCCAGGAGCATACAAAATGTCTTCCATCTTTACTCAGATACTTACTATACAAATTTAAAGGGACATACTGCATTTACAAGCACTAACTACAGTTTTGCTACAGCATTATCAATATTAAGACATTGGCACTTTAAATTTTTAGTTTTCTAATACTCGGCATTCTGAATTTCAGTATTTTGACCTTCGATCTTTTTCACTTTCAGTATTTTTAGGTTTCGGCTTTCCAGTCTCAGTATTGTGGTCTTCAATTTTCTCAGAGTTCAGTATTTAAAAGTAGACTCATATATATATATATATATATATATATATATATATATATATATATATAGTAGCAGTTGTGGGGGCTGGGAGGGGCTTACCCCACTGCAAAAAGCACTTGCTTTCAGGTGTTTTCTTTCTTTAATTTGTACTGTTTGATGGAGTGTGTTTGATCACTTTTTTGCCATCACTTGTTATTTTGAAAAGTTCAACTATATGCTTGTGTACATATGTATACAAAGTGATATAACTCTAGTGCTACTTTGTAACTAATTTTGCTTGCGTGGATGTATTACTGTGGGGAAAAATAGATATGCAATTTATGTAAATTAATGTATATTTATACTAGAGAGCTGCAGTTTACCATAATGCTTGGAATGAAAATGCAAACTCCACAACAACAAAGACTCTAAGAATGAATAAAAACAGACTGAAAATGTTCCAAAACTATATTAAAACAAGCTTTTTGTCTCATTATTGAGACTTTATCAAGGTGGCTAAACCAACACAATTCACAAATAAACACTATACATCGGAGTCACATGATCAATAAAATAATGAATGTTTCAAGGCATTTTATTCAAAACTGCCACAAACTTAATATAATTATTAATACCTGGAAAAATAGTGGAATCTAAAAGGGGTTGACAGTGATATTCTTTACAATCCAAATAGTGAATTAAATCTCCTCCCATCATATCCATGTCAATAAAATCCAAAACATAAATAAATATCTTGCAATTTTTTTAAATTTCAGTGAATGCTTATTCAGAAATAGAATGGACGTGTTCATAAACTCTTTTCTTTAGATTCCTTTTTTACTCCTCCAATATAAAGTGCTTCACATGCTGTGCACCCAGCAGCATACACAATGTGCTTAGATTACAGTTAAAACAATTGGGGGCTTTATAAGCTTTGTCAGTGTAACTGCATAAAAATGAAGGACAAATAGCTATATACCTACACTGACTACAACTGTTATATGAAAATGTGTCATTTTTCCCACTGCCAGACTTGGTGGTAGCTAAATGATATTCCAAAATGCCATTAATATTAAAAATTCCTTTTAATGACAAGTATCGGAATAGCTTCCTTAATCTCCTTAATATTACCATTAGCTGTAAGCATTTTCCACTTGTGCACGTTAGAATCTCTATAGCTGGTGCGTCAATGCTATATGTTAAAAATAAAAGACATACTATGAGAATGCTTGTCATTTTTGTGACCTATCAACTTCATCACATACTGATATTGGACAATATTTGGATTCTCTCTGTTCAAGAAACACTCTTTCACAATTCGTAATTAAATAAATGGGATAGTCTCTGGCCATTTTTTTCTTCACCAACTCTTTGTAACAATCATTAATGCCAGTGGGAAATTTACTAGTTTTCATTGTCTGACCCTTCACCACATTTTTCTTGATGTAAGATGGATATAATAATGATAAAGCCAATAAAAGCGCAGATTAACTTAACTAGAATTCTAAGCACACTGAGTACAGGTATACAACTTGTGAAATATTTTACAATGGAAGAAAAAAGGAGTCTAAAGGAAATTGCTAGCAACATATCCATTCTGTTTTCAATTAAGATGACAAAATGTTTTATATAAGTATTTTCTGAAATTTTAAATTTGTGTAAGATTTTTGTTTTATGTTGTGGATTTTGTTTAAATGGATGTGAGGGAAGGAAATTTAATTATGTGGATTTATCGAGGTATTAATGATTATATTAATTTAAGGTGGTTTTGAATAGGATGCCTTTAAAACATTGATTATTTTATTGAGCAGGTCATTCAAATGTATGTATGGTATTTATTTAATTTTGTTGTTTTAACCAGTCTGATGAAGTCTCAATACTGAGACAAAAGCACTTACTGGCTTGTTTTAATAATGATTTGGGGCCTTTTTTTATTGTTATTATTAATTCTTGTTTCCTTTGTGGTTGTGGAATCTGGCTACATTAATATTTTCATTTATTTTCATTTTAGTGTGGCAGTCCGCACAGCTCAATTGCTTTTTATTAACAATGCTTGGATTGCTATTGTGGAAAACTTACCAAATTATCCAACATTCTCATCAGTGCTTCAAACTCATGCTCCCCCACACGACTCTTCTGCATTGGTCCAAATGTACTTCCAGCCCATCCCACTGATCCAACTCCATGGGGTCGGTACTTCTCTCGGTCCAAATGGATTAAATTTTCAACATCACCAGCACATGAGAGAGCAGACACCTTAAAATAAATTACAAACACAGTTAATTATATGAATGAATCAATGCAGTTATTATTTTTCTAATCTAGGCAACATACCAATTGGTGTTTGGGAAAAGATGTAAACTGCAATCAACATTTTAAGTGGTTCTTTTTTTTTTTTTACAAATCCACTAGTATAGTTAAGCTTGTACTTAACTTATTTATGGCAGAATTTACATTGCTGGGAACACAGGAGGTTAATTTACAAGATTTTGTATTGTAACACAGCAGTCATTTTTTTTACATTCTACTGCTGATCCCATTTGACAATTATGGTATGCATGACTATTTATAGTACCAGGGCCCTTTTGTGTACGTACGTTTGGGCATGTTCATCTCAGTGGTGAAAGCACAGGGCACTTACTGAGCAAGCATGTCCTAGCCCTGATACTACATGTGATAGAATAACCGACCCAGACTCTAATGACTATCATTACTGTAGTGGTCAACCCTGTCTTCCTCCACCTGAAAGAGTAAGCCAGTGGAACAAATGCTTTCTCAACCTCCTTGTTAGGGGTCCTTCAGCTCTTGGATCATTAACTGATCCTCGGTCATCTTGACTGCAGACAGAGATTTATCCCTCTGCACCAAGAAGACAACTGTACACCAGCATGTCACAATTTGTCATCAGTACCAAATATATACAACAAGATCCTGCAGAAACAGTACAGAAATGTCAGTAAGACTCTACAAGATACAGCATGAGTGAGAAGACAATGGCAACAGGTGTGACCTACTAATATCTTTAGAAATGTCAGTAAGACTCTACAAGATACAGCATGCGTGAGAAGACAATGGCAACAGGTGTGACCTACTAATATCTTTAGAAATGTCAGTAAGACTCTACAAGATACAGCATGCATGAGAAGACAATGGCAACAGGTGTGACCTACTAATATCTTTAGAAATGTCAGTAAGACTCTACAAGATACAGCATGCGTGAGAAGACAATGGCAACAGGTGTGACCTACTAATATCTTTACAAATGTCAGTAAGACTCTACAAGATACAGCATGCGTGAGAAGACAATGGCAACAGGTGTGACCTACTAATATCTTTACAAATGTCAGTAAGACTCTACAAGATACAGCATGCGTGAGAAGACAATGGCAACAGGTGTGACCTACTAATATCTTTAGAAATGTCAGTAAGACTCTACAAGATACAGCATGTGTGAGAAGACAATGGCAACAGGTGTGACCTACTAATATCTTTAGAAATGTCAGTAAGACTCTACAAGATACAGCATGCGTGAGAAGATAATGGCAACAGGTGTGACCTACTAATATCTTTGAGGCAGGTAACTAGGGACATGCATTATTGTTTAAACAAGGCCTTGGCACATGTCTGTTCTTTGTTGGTAGAAATATATGCCAGAAGCTACTTAATATTGAGAGAGGAAACACTATCACTGTAGCAGCAGTTTGATTTAAGGCAACTAAGAGCAATAGACTCACTTACCAGGAGGATGTGGACAAGGCTCTAAGCCCATGAAGACTGTTCTACTAAACAGAGCAATATAACTATTATAAAGCTTCAAAATTTAGAAGATTAATAAAAATGTACAAAATATATCTCTGAATACAAGGTACAGATATTATTTGTACCTTTTCTCCAACATGTTTGAGTGACTATCAGACTTCCCTCCCAATGCAAGTGTCATACAGCCCTTTCAATCCCCCATGAGATGACAGACCTATGGCCCATTCATTCTTCCCATGGGTGAGATCCAGGAAACAGAGATTAGAGCCATCACTTATTAGAGGTGCAAGAGATTTTGCTCCTTGTATTCATAACCCTACTGCACATGTCCTGTTGAGCATCTGCAGTAAACCCCCTACTGCAGTAATTCTATTCCTAATGCTCCCAGCATTGTGCTTAAGTATCTTAATAATTTAGGCTGAGTCAAAGGTGCCACACAGCAGGCCTTGGTTTAGACTGATGCCTTCTGTTAGTGAAGGGGTAAGAGTGCAACTGAGAAAACTACTGTTGTGCTTGATCTGCTGATACAGCAGTACTAAGGTTCTAGCACCCAATATAAGAGGAGTTTATCATTCTTAGTTAAATCAGTATACGCCATGTTCTTAGTATACAATCAGTGGTGTATTTACATTAGGAAGAGGAAAGCAGAGTTGTTTCTGTGCTGGATATAAGAAGAAATGATGTAAGCAGGACCACTGATTCATGCTACACTGAATACATAGCATCTAAACAAAACAAACACATGATGAAAAGCACTAACATTGCACACAAAACAAAAATAAATAACCTCCACTCCCCAAATCCCCATGTGGGGGGCTTCTTCCTCACACATTTTACTTGATTTTACAGTCAAACAACTGCAGAGAGAGGGTAGACACCTCACTAATGAAACATTCCAGTGCTAAGCCCTAATGCAGCCATTTCCCTGCTGGTGGTCTCCCTTTCTGATTCAGTGTGCAAAAGCACCACAGTGTACCATCTCTTAAGGCTTGCTGCATGCTAGGCATTCCGTGGGAGTGACCTATGCCAATTACCTTGTGCTCTCCCAGGGAAAGCCTGCCATACGGCATTTACACAGCCAAGAATTTCAGAGTATCTCTTGGTTGCATAAATCACCACCACTGGACGAGTAAAATAACTTGGGCAAATGTTTGCATTCACACATTACTTTCATAAGGGGAGGTCTCTTTACAGGTAACTGTTAGAGAGTTTAGCTTACAGGTAGTGGTGGTGTGTGTGTGTGTGTGTGTGTGTGTGTGTGTGTGTGTGTGTGTGTGTGTGTGTGTATGTGTGTGTGTGTGTGTGTGTGTGTGTGTGAATGTGTGTATATGGCTGAGTGTCAGTGTCTGGGAAAGGGTGCATGCATGTGCCTACCTGTTTGGTCACAGTAGCAGGACTAGTTAGGAGAGATAGGTAAGGTTGGTGTGTGTGCATGTATTAGTGAATAGGTAAGAGTATCTGTCAGTATAATCAGGTGATGTGCAATTATTTATGATTAGTGTCTGGGTGTGTAAGTAGAGCCGTGGTGGTGCAGTGGTAGCGTTGTCGCCTCACAGCAAGAGGTTCTCCCGTTCGATTCTCGGCTGGAGTGCCTTCTGTGTGGAGTCTGCATGTCCTTCCCGCGGTCAAGTAGTGTTCGAAAGACATGCATGAATGGGCATGCCTTCATTGAAGGTTGGGCATTGAGCTGGCATCTCGGCACCATAAAAAATCTACTGCCAATCATTAGCAGACCAAAGTTCCGCTGTGGCGACCCCTAACCGGGAAAAGCTGAAAGAAGAACAAAAAGTGTCTGGGTGTGTAAGTCTGTATATGTGAGTGAAAGTGTGACTGTATGCTGCGTTTGTGTGTATGCTTATGTGTGTGTGTGTGTGTGTGTGTGTGTGTGTGTGTGTGTATTTAGGGGGTTGGTGGCTGCCACATCTCTAAACCAATAACCCAATCCTGCAGTACTTGGGAAAAAACACTAGATACCAGGGACACTTACCACCAATAATGATGACTTTCCTCATTGTGGCTAACATGTCTCTGAACTGCATTTCTTACAGTTGCAGAAACTGCTACTTTTGGCTGAAGCTGTTTCCAAGAGTGCAGAGCAATCTTTTTGAATACTGCCTATCATACCTCTCAGCCTGCACACATTAAAATTGTTACAAAGTCCCTTGAAAAGTAGGTACATCAAGCCAAAAATGTGTACATCTAATTAGCATAACATGTGAATAACAAATAGCACATCTCTCTTCCCATTTCCAGTAGGAAAATGGGGTACTACTCAGAAACATGTTTAAAAAACAGAGAGTGATAAAAATGATGGACAAATATAAGCACATTAACAAATTGCATGAAGGGGTAAATCAAGCCCCAAAATAGTGACATGCCACCAAAAACAGGTACATCTAATGCAGGGGTAAATCAGGCCCAAAAATAGTGACATGCCACCAAAAACAGGTACATCTAATGCAGGGGTAAATCAAGCCCAAAACTAGTGACATGCCACCAAAAACAGGTACATCTAATGCAGGGGTAAATCAGGCCCAAATATAGTGACATGCCACCAAAAACATGTACATCTAATGCAGGGGTAAATCAAGCCCAAAAATAGTGACATGCCACCAAAAACAGGTACATGTAATGCAGGGGTAAATCAGGCCCCAAAATAGTGACATGCCACCAAAAACAGGTACATCTAATGCAGGGGTAAATCAGGCCCAAAAATAGTGACATGCCACCAAAAACAGGTACATCTAATGCAGGGGTAAATCAGGCCCAAAAATAGTGACATGCCACCAAAAACAGGTACATCTAATGCAGGGGTAAATCAGGCCGGAAGAATAGGTATGTTCTTCCAGACCAGGGACAGTTCAGAAGTCTGTTGTCAATGGTTCCCTTTCCCAGTGTGCAACATTTCACTGCAGAAAAAAATGGCTGTAGTACATGTACTAGGAACAGGTGACAGGAGAAGCATTACCAACAACCTGTTTGTGTTGGACAGTACAGCAATTCATGCAATAGTTAGAATGTTAACAGGAGTTAGAATGGTGCTCTGTAATGCCCCTTTGTAATAACATACAGGAAAATGTAGTTATGTCTCAGTAATGATAGCACCACTCACAGAAGGTACCAATTTACAGTACCACTTCACTTTTGTTTTACTATCCATTACATATCTTGATAATATTCACACTTCAAAGAACTTACGGCAAACCAATAACTCTTCTGGCTAAACACTCCTCAGAATGGACAGCAGTGTAATACTTGTGTTGCCCTTCAGGCACTGTAATCCTGCAGCAATGTGTATTTATATAAACAGGCATTCCCCTTCCAGTTAATGAGAATAAATGGACCTCAGCTGCTGCTACATTTGGTCCATTGCAATCTTGCAAAAAATGTAAACTAAAATCTGTGAAAAGAGTGGAAATTACTTATCCAAAAGTACTGCTTTGAAGGCAGCTATAGGTAGTTACTAAGCATATGATCCCAGAGACCATTAAGGAGCCTAGTTCAGCTTCTAAAATGCCCCAAATCACTGTCTGGTTGAGTGCATTACTGAAGGTCTCACAGTAGGCAAACAGAAGCTGAGGGAATTAAACCCTGTACCACAGGAAGAAGCTTGTTAACGGCTCATAACCTTAATCATCTGCTCTAGCTAGTTTCTCCATCACACATCTTATGAAGTATAAAAACCTTATAAAGTCCACAGTACCCAGAAGCAGTGCATTGTACAATAACCCTTCACAAATCAATTCATAACATTCACAAAGTATATCACAGTTCACACACATACACATGCGCGGGAACGCACGCGCACACACACACACACACACACACACACACACACACACACACACACACACACACGCACACACACACACACACACACACACACACTACTACTACTACAGAAGCAAATTACATTGTATTTGACAGCTTTTTAAGTCTTTTTAATATTCTAATTCTGCTCCAAGCCTCCCTTCCTTCTATTCCTGTCTTCAGCTATCTCATATCATCTTGAATGCCTCCTTCATCACCATCCATCCTAGTGATCTGATCTTTGGAAACACAACTCTTTTCATGAAAATGTACTTTCAGAGATGTGGAAAGTATTTACTGGTTTCTTACATTCTGCTGCCTGTGCACCATTCCTGCTCAGGGGTCTCCCTGACATTTGCCTAAGATGATATAATATGTTCCTATTATGTTTCCATGTCTTAAATAGGTTCATAGGTAAGTACAACACTAGCTGCCCTTGTGGGCCATTTTAAAATTAACCAACTTCTCTTTTTGTGCTCAAATTCACCTATCCCATTTGGTTAGAGACTGGCCTTACCCATCCCATGGCTGATAATTATATATTACCCCTAATGAGAATACCTGGGATAATACCATAGATAATTTGAGGAGACCCATGCATAGGATAAAGCACTTATGAGCTGCTCTGTCTATTAGTAGTACAGGGGTAGTTCTGGGGAAGATTTTCTGTTTCCCATACATAAATCCAAGTTGCGCTTGAATATGGATTGGGATGAACTTTTTTTATGTGGATGAGGAGTCTGTTCCAGAGTAGTGGTATCCTCTGCGAGATATACCTGTCCCTCCAAACTATGCTGTTAATGTCACAGAAGAGGTTTAGATCCCTAGACGGATTATCTCTGATGACATCTGACCTGCTGATGTGCAGTAAATCCATCAGTATTGGGTTGAAGGATGCCTTGTATGACAGACATAGGTCACCCCTTAACAGTTTGTAAGAGACCGAGTATAGAGACAGGGCTTTTAATCAGTCCATGTAGAACATGTTGTTTAGGGCTTGTATCATTTTAGTAAGGTACCTCTGTAGGTGTTCCAGTTGTTGCAGGTGTCTGGACAGATACATGACAAATGTGGCATTATATTCACTGATTGGCCTAATGAGGGCTATGTAAATGGGAAAAATTACATCCCTAGATCTAGAGATAATCCCTTTGTTTATAAACTGTGCAATATAGAAGGACTTTCTTGCAAAAATGGACACATATTTGTCAAAAGTTAGGTCACTGTTCACATAAGTTCTGAAATCCTGAGCAAATGGGTCAACTTTCAGGAGCATATTGACCAGGTAGTTTCCTGCAGTAGATAACTTCCAAAAGTATACAATAATGCATTGATGGCATTTAGTTTGGTGGTCCATGATTTTGGCACTGAGCATTATTTGGGACAAACCTTCCTGCAGTATAGCTAAGTCAATTGGGGATTCAATGACTGCTCCTAGCTTGCAGTCATCTGCAAACTCAGTCAGTCAGAGCCTTTTGGTATTGGCTTTTACTTCAGAAAAGTAGATACCAAACACAAGAAGTACCAACACAGAACCCTGGGGATTCTACTGGTGACTGGGTCTTTGTGGAGGTAACTTCCCCTATTTTGATTTCCTGCATCCTATCTATAAGCCATTTGGAAATCCAGTAAGTGATATAGGGGTTTATTCCCAGTTTATTTAAATGGTCTCCAGTGAGGAAAAACCTTTTCCCCTACATCTTCCACACTTGGTTGGTGATACTCCTTTGGAGTCCTTCTATCAGCCTAATGTCCATTTCTCTTTGTGGCCTCCAGATCTGTATGCAACACTTAAGCTGTGGCTTGACCAGAACCTAGTATACTGTAGCTAGAGCAAACACTTTTTCTCCAGAGTCTCTGCCTGTCAGAATACATCCCGTCATTCTCTTTGTTGTCACTGTGGCCCCTTCACTCTGCTCATACTAGTCTGAGGGTCTACATTAGATCATCGAAATGGCAGAATTTCGATTGATCTAATATCGAACCCAATATCGCAAATGCTGAAAACAGCAAAGCTGCACAAAACCGAATTCTTTCCTAGGGAAGCAATTCAGTTGGCCGTTGTTGTGGCTTCACTGTTTTCAGCGATGCAGTGGAAAGTTACAGGTTGGGTTAAGGTAAGTGTGTGATTGTGCGGACGTTCAGGTTAGGGCGCGGGTTGGGTGAGTTAGGGTTAGGGTGCGGGTCAGGTAAGTGTGCGATTGTGACAGAATATGGGGTTAGGGGCAGGTTAAGTGAGTTAGAGTTAGGGCACGGGTGAGGTGAGTGTGCGATAATGGGAATTTGGGGTTAGGGGTGGGTTAAGTGAGTTAGTGTTAGGGCACAGGTGAGGTGAGTGTGCGACAGTGACGGACCTTAGGGTTAGGGTCTGGGTTAAGGTAAGTGGATAGATAGCAGTGTATGTGCAGTGTCGTGTAGGGTTAGATGTAACTTTTAAATATATGTGTGTGGATTGCTGCTTTTTAGTGTGCTTGTGGTGTGTGTGTGTTTCTCGGAGCAGCAAATTGTTTTCCCTGGGAAATAATTTGCTGTTTTGAGGTTTTGATATTGTTAGGGTTCGGGTTTTGCAGTTCAACATTACGGCATTTGATAATGAGCCATTTCGATGATCTGATATAGACCCGTAGTCTGATCCAGAAGCAATCCACTCGCTTTCATTCTTTTTCTACTCCGTCATAATTAGTGCCACTCCTTCCCTTGCCATTACCTCTTTCTGTACTTCCATTTCCTTCCCCTTTCCTTCCCTTGCCATTACCTCTTTCTGTACTTCCATTTCCTTCCCCTTTCCTTCCCTTGCCATTACCTCTTTCTGTACTTCCATTTCCTTCCCCTTTCCTTCCCTTGCCATTACCTCTTTCTGTACTTCCATTTCCTTCCCCTTTCCTTCCCTTGCCATTACCTCTTTCTGTACTTCCATTTCCTTCCCCTTTCCTTCCCTTGCCATTACCTCTTTCTGTACTTCCATTTCCTTCCCCATTCCTTCCCTTGCCATTACCTCTTTCTGTACTTCCATTTCCTTCCCCTTTCCTTCCCTTGCCATTACCTCTTTCTGTACTTCCATTTCCTTCCCCTTTCCTTCCCTTGCCATTACCTCTTTCTGTACTTCCATTTCCTTCCCCTTTCCTTCCCTTGCCATTACCTCTTTCTGTACTTCCATTTCCTTCCCCTTTCCTTCCCTTGCCATTACCTCTTTCTGTACTTCCATTTCCTTCCCCTTTCCTTCCCTTGCCATTACCTCTTTCTGTACTTCCATTTCCTTCCCCTTTCCTTCCCTTGCCATTACCTCTTTCTGTACTTCCATTTCCTTTCCCTTTTCTTCATAAAGGCTGAGATGAGGTCCTTATATGATAGTTCTGTTTTTTCTTTTCCACCCATACTAAGCTTTTCTAGATATGTTGCTTTCTTTCCTTTTTTGCTATGAAGTAACAGCTGTTGTTCCCCATCTTGACCCATTCAGCCAGCTCCCTTTTTACATAGGCCTTTGGTGCCCTCACAACTTCCTTTGTTGCTGCTTTGCTGGCCTCTATGTACTTGCTGTACCTCCTTTACCTTACCACCCAACCCTTGCAGATTCTCTGTGCCCTGACTTCTACCCTAACTACTAGCCTTATATTTGTACATAACCACACTGGCCTTTTCCTCTCTCGCTCTCTCTCTCTCTGTTTTTGTATCTTCCTCCAACCATTGTCACAGCTCTAAAGTACTTGATCCCTGAACATTTTCAAAACGTTTTCAACCCCTCAGGTTGCCTTTATGTTCATAATATATTTGGGACCCTCACCCCCAGTCAGCACTAACCAATTTCCTAAGGTCCCACACCATCAGCCTTGTGGAATCTTACTCTTCTCCAGACTCTAAAGCACACAGTGGTATGATTAGTGCTGGCTGATGGTGTCTTCCCATTAACATCACTGACCGTCAGGTTATGACCTCATTAAGAATTCTATTCTTCCTAATAGAGTCTTGCACCAGCTGTCTGAATCCCTGCTGGTCAAAGACAATAAACAGTTCCCATCTCCGTCACTAACCTGGACCACACAATTTACAAGTCTTTTCTGACAGTTTTAGATCTCCCTGTGTAGTGCACTAGTCCTCCTATCCCGCTCCTTAATCTTCCTCCAAGTCCTTCATTCTCCTCCTCTGATGTAGCTGGGGCTGACACATTGTAATGCTGCGCTACAAATCTCCTATTTTTGTTACTGTAACCTCCATGGTCTCCCTAGGTTTGACTCTGCCCTATCTCTTGCCTCCATTCATGGGGTAGTGTTCCCTCTCCTCCTCGATTTAGCATTTGATGCCTTCACCTTATGTATATTGTGACCTTTTTATTTCCTCGTCTCATTTTTAAACAGTCTCTATCATGACACCTCCATGTCATACTCCTACTTGTCATTGGCTCATCTTGCACTACTAATAACCAATAACCACTCTCCCTTCTTCAATCACTGCTTGCATTTCTTCCATTTTTGTACCTACATTACTTACACTATATTGGACTACTATTCAGCTATGGGACAAGTGAGCTTTCTGTTGTTTATTCCTCTATTTTTGCATCTGCTCTTGTTACCTGAGAATATATCTATCATTTAGGTTTCTGCAACAGCTTGTTCCATCTTAGTTTAAAGGTGCATATGCAAAGGCATACCTTTCCAACCTGCTACCCTTTCTGGGCTAACATGGACTTGTTCCCTGGCATAGGACTGGTCTGTCTGTGAGACTTCCTTTCATTTCACTGCTAGTCCCAAGTTCTTTGCCTTTGCGTGCTGTGTACAGCTACTGATTCGATTTCCTCATCCACTCCTTCTTTACTGCACTGGTTACTGGACACAAGTAACATTTCTAAAAATGTTACCCCCATCTCCTTGCTCTCACATCTCTTTGACACTTTAGAAAAAAAAACATAACGCCAAACTGCAATAAATGCTTAAAAACAATAAACGACACAGAAGTGCTTATACTTTGTTACACTCGCAAGATCTAAATTCTCAGTCTCTCTGACACTTCTCTGGCCTTGCCCGCTACCACTTCATCATCCCCTCTCAGACCATTATTACTTTTATGCATAACAATATACAGCCATTTCTCCACCTTAGTGACCACCTCAGTCATTTCTTCATGTCCTAATGACTCTGAACTCAGAGAACACTTTCACTATAACCTGGCTTCTCTGCTGTCCCTTGTGTCAAGACTCTTAATTTCCTTAGTGACAGAGCATCAGATTATCAAAACCCGTTTCTCTTTCCTTATACTCCATCCCCCACCTCCTTCACTATCTGTTCCACATCATAACCCTCCTACCTGTACTGTTGACCCCCCCTTTCACCTCATCCTGCCTCATGTCCCTGCTGGCTGCCACTCCTTCTGTACTGCCCTTGATTTTCAAGTTCTGGTCCTTCTGTATTCTTTCTACAAGCTCTGCCCACTATTAGCCACTCCCCCATATTATTATCTCAGTACCTTCATCGTCTTGGTGGTGTGTGAATAAGCACGTGTGTGTGCATCCTGTAAGGACTGCTATCCCATTAAGGATTAGTTCTCTGTCCTGTGCCCACAGTTTGCAGGAACAGACTTCCACTCTCCAATCTCCCACCATCTTAACATGATAAAGAGGGCTTTTGAGAAGTGAATGGGCATTTAACAAGTACCAGATGAGTTAACTACTTAATTAGCAGGAAAGCAGTTAACAGCAATCCTGCTTTAACAACCATGAAAAACATGTACCAGACATTCTGTATTCTAGAAAGAGGTGCAGCTAACTAAGATGGCTGTCTCTTAAGCTGGTGCCCCCCCCCCCCACTGGAAAAAAAAACTTGAAGAACAAAAAAAGAAAAAATATATTTTTTTGTATTTTCTTTTAAGCTGTAGCAAGCAGGTGTTACAGCTTATACTACACATGGAGTGCTACATACAGTGCTCAGTTTTAACAACAAAGGCAATTAAAGCAGTGAATTGCAGTATGCAATGAAGAGAAATTGAGATCAGCCAATCAGGATCCTTAACACTTTGCACCCAGGGAGGCTGCCCACTTTCCCCCACCCTAGCTACGCTACTGATTCTAAATAGGGTGTCCTACATATACTCTCATCTTAACTTATTGGACTTGAAGTAACAGGCAATCAATCAACAACTCTGCCTTAGTCCCACTTGAGAAATTAAAAACTTATATCTGAATATGTATGTATATGTCTATAGACATGCTTACATAGTTAACTATACAAATACAAAATAGGTTGCTTCAGTGTAGTCCATATATGCCTAGGTCACATCAAAAGGTAAACAAGTAAAAACTAAAACACTATAGGGCTAAAATAATATTTCTTAGTATATGCTTTTAAATAATATACAGTAACTTTAAAACAGAAATTAAATGTACAAAACCTATGATGCTAAATTATTGTACAATCAACTGGTCTACATGATACCCATATCTGAAATAAAACAAAGTTTTAAACCAACAATCTAAACTGAAAACCAACAAATCCCTAATTAGTCATTAATTCAAAAGTTAAGGAAGTAAACAAAATAATATGCCTTAAGCTATATTTAAAATAGTAAAGACAAAATATAAATCAATAATTAAATGTAAAATATCTACAGATTGAAACCTGTGTATTGTCAGTCTGTAATTGCAACTAGAAGTGCAATTCAATAGCTGAAAGCAGTTGTGAACCAAAATCTTTTATTAAGTAATTAATTAATTAATCAACTTAATTTAATAAAACAATCAGACAATGTCATTTGAAGCTGAAGAACAGCTTATTATAGCTCATTCCCTTTCTGCTGATGCAATACTACATTTATTCCTAACTCCTCCTGCTCTGTAGCAATGCGGCAATACGGTTGTAATTGTAGAGGTGTGGTACTACATACCCAACAACTGAGAAACAGTGCATGTTGTGGCAAAGGTATATATAGATTAGTAAGACACGGTTGGCACTCCTGTTAGTGGCTTGAAAGAGTGATGGTATTCCTAACATTCTATTTCCTATGTATTATGAATTAAACATTTTTTTACTTCATTTACTTCATTTTACTTCATATAGTGAGTGTTTGGCATAATGGTTAAGCTGTTTGCCTTACAGATACAAGGTACAGGGTTTGATTCTCATATGGGGAAACTGGCTATGCCTAAAATGTCCCTCAAGGGTAGTTAGCCTAGTACTAATCTATGAACCTATGAAATGCATAGTGATGAAAAAACTAAATTTATTAAAATCAATATTTATATCAAATACAGGCCTACGTATATTGCCACCAAAACACATTATGCTGATATATGAATGCATGCAAGTGTCTGCAAACACCATGCGTGCATACATACATGTGTCCTATCTACTGTGTACACATAGACAGACAAATTAGCAGCACTGAGGCTAAGAAGCAAAAAAAAAAAAAAAGAAGATTCTGAGTGACTATACTAACTAGACTAAATTCCACTATTTCAAAAATGTTTCCTCTGGTATTAAGATGACAGAAGCATTTACTAAATGGGATCTATTTCTCTGTATGTTTTGGGTGGATGACACCTAATATTCCAGTCAAGAGTCTACACTGAAACAGTGAAACTTATCTAGCCAGCTGGTAGAAAAATCTCATTTAGAACTTGGTGCTCATTTCAAGTCAAAATGTCCCACTGCTTCAGTTTAAACAGACGTCTCCAGAGGGCTCTGAACTAGTAGCAGAGCACAGCTGTATATGACTGCTGAATATGGGATACAGTTACTTGGTATATTTACAGCTCAAGATCTAAGCTGCACTCATATTGATCAAGTTTGTACATAGTCTTGTGTCTCCCACCTATGATCCAGTCGTTTAATGTACATTCCTTACACAATTATACTACAGAGTTCCACAAATGATGTATACTGAAAGCTAGCATTTCAAGGGGTAGTGACCTTGGTGTTTATTCTGTGATTGGGGGTAAGGTAATGCGCATGTGTGTGGTTAGAGAATCTCAGGCTTGAACCCGGTATCCTGGGTGCAGGTAACAAGAGCCTGAATTCCCTACCCACCACCATTTGTGAAACTTTTGCAGGTTTTTGCCTCATATTTTGTTCTATTCTGTTCCTCATAAAATCTGTGGTTTCTGAATTTTTAATTCCTTAAATAGTTGATGGTGCAGTGGTAGCATTGTTGCCTCACAGCTAGAGATTCTCTGGTTTGATTCTTGGCTGTGGTGCCTTCTGTGTGGAGTCTGCATGTCCTCCCTGTGTTTGTTTGTGGGTTTGCTCTGGTGTCCTCCCATGTTACAAAGACATGTGTCTACAGTATTTCTCCCTGGGCCTATGCTGAAAATTGGCTTTCGTTCAACATCAGACTTTCCTGGTTAACAAATGTTAAATAAATAAAGTTGACAGGCACTGGAATTTCAAACTTCATATTCTTCAGAAAGTACATAGTAACACAAAACCCTTTATTCTACCAATTTTCTAAGTTTATAAGATGAATATTTGAAATTTGTCCCTATTTTTGGGACTGTATTCCCCCATTATTGGCTTCATCTGGGTTTTTTTGTGCTAAGGTTGAGAGCTATGGTGAGAACTGAATTCACTGAATATGCTTGAGGGCTGTAGTCCCCCATTACTGGCTTTGTCCAGGTGTTTTGTGCTAAGAGGTTGACAGCTATGGTGAGAACTGAATTCACTAAATGGTAGCCATTTAAGTTTCAGTCTTCCTCTCTTTCATAAAATAGCTGATTTGGCATAGTGGTATGTTGTTCTGACTGTTTTGCACAGGGTCCTGGGTTCAAGTCTAGACAATTAATGGATGGTGGTAACACAGCATTTTATATTAGCAACTTACCAAGATTATACAAGCAATGTTTAACATATGTCCCTGTTTTTTTGGGCTTTTGTCCCCCCCCAATAAATTTTGGCTTTTTTCAGATTTCTTATGCTGTGAAGTTGAGAGATGCAGTTGAGTGTCGAGTAGATTTTACAAGGAGCTGAGAGCTGCAGAGGAAGAGAAGTTTAGTGCTGCTTATGCTGAGTCTACTTGCATTGTTAATAGTGCAACAGGTAGTATAATTGCTTTTGATGCAGAAGGCTGTGGGTTCTACTTCCACAGGGGGTGGATGCTTCTGTACTGAGAATGTCCTCTTTCGCAAAGATACAGGCACTTTATTTGCATATGAAACAATGAAATATAAAGTTGTTTGCTAGCAGCAACCTCTTCATTAGTTACAGATCTCTTTAATGTGGAATTATTGCGATGACTTTTACTTCTGCAGGGATTGTTCATATTTACTGATACTTGTGGATTGTAGAGGTTTGAGTAGACTTTTATGATGGAAATGTTCTCAATTGGGCAGTTTTGTTATGATTGGTGCATGCATTTTGTTTCATTGTTTACTGGAAAAATGTTCAAAACAATAAATTTAAAACACCCTCTAACAACTGTACTGTATAATACAAGGAATATAATTTAATACAATCAGGAAGGTGTATCACACAACACATGTATGTCTTATGTGCAAGGGGCCTATCATTTGAAAACAGCCCAAAGTTAATCTTTATACTAGCCAAATGTAATTTCTTTGAATGTGGATTTCAATGCTGTTTCAATGAATGTGAGTTTCAAGGGCAGAAAAGTTTTAATGCTAAGTCTATTTTCATTGTGAGACTGCATTGCATTGTTTAGCAGATGTCTTAGTGTGTGTGCTGTAAAATGCAAAATAAACTTTCAGATGAAATCCAAATCATCGTAGAAGTAAAGCAGTATGCACATTACAGTGTTTATGGTAAATGGGGTGAAATAGCCAAGTAATGGGACATTGGAATGGCTGCAGGGGGGAGGCTCCATTTGACCATGATTTTGTGAGGGGGAAGGGTGGCAAACTCAAAGACAACCCCGGCTGAACTATACTTCTCAACTGTCCAGATTTTCACAGAATGAATAGATTTTTGCTTCTTATTTTTGGTTTATTCCTCATAAAAGTTGTGTTTTTCTGGCAAATCATTTAGGAATTAAGTCACTAATAATGACAGACATTGAGTTTCAGACTTCATAACCTTCAGAAAAATGCATGCTAAAGCAAGACCTGTTATTCTATCAACTAAGTTTATACAAGAGCAATTTTTAGTGCTGTTTGTATGTTCCCCCAATATATCTGACCATGTCCAGATTTCCTGCATTAACAGGTTGAAAGGTAAATGCAAATAAATTGCTTTATAGAATTAGGCATATCCAAACCTCTCAACTGTCCCCGATTTTGGCTCAAAATGTTGCTCTCCCTCTAATAATCCCTCCACAAAATGGCAATTTTGGAAGAAAATGTGGAGGGTTTACAATTAATAAATAACTGTAATAATCAGAGTTATAGATTACTTTTATTTCAGAAATGCATGTAGATTTGTTTATTTGGTCAGCTGCTCAAGTTAACAGTACTAATATTAAAAAAGTGTCCTTTCTTTGACAGATTCACAGCTGTATTGCGTGGCTATTGTATATTTTTGCATCACATTTTTGGTACATTTTTCATAAAATTGTGGTTTTCTGGCAAATTAGTGGCACATCATTAACAACTGAAGTTAGAAAATAATGACAGATATTTGAGTTTCAGATTTCATATCCTTCAGAAAATTCATACTAATGTAAGACCTACTATTCTATTAGAAAGTTTAGAAGAGCAATATTTAAATATTGTCCTTATTTTTAGGTCTTTGTCCCACTTCTATGTATGGCTTTGTCCAGATTTCTTGCTCTGAGGTTAAGAGGTATGACAAATGTGTCAGGACCATCACCGTCAGTCAGAGACATTTCAAATTGTGACATACTTGTTGCACCCTACTCCCCCATGTAGTGACTCTAGATATGTCCAAGCAGGGCAAGGAGCAGTTATGCAGTGTAAGCTTGCAGAGTATCCCCCATCCAAGGTAGACACAAGTACTACAGTGGCTTGTCATCTATACTTGCTTGATTTTGCAGAATGTTCTGGTTTTCTGTCATATTTTTATACTGTTGATTTATGATTCTTATTATTCCGAAGGTGCCCGTTGCCCTGTGTTTAAGTAGCAATGCTTTCATGACCATCAGGTAAGCTTGTCTGAGATTGTAAGATGCAAGTAAGCTTTAATAAGCATACTGTTAAAGAATTACCAACATTGAAAGCCTTTTTATTGTTGCCATGCAGAGAATACTTACATAACTAGACAGCATATAAGCCTTGGGTATTGAAATGCATATGACAGTATTTGTAATAAAGGACAGGATTACACTATTTCAAAAAGCTCATTACCTTTGTTGGAGACTTGCAGTCATCTTTGCAGGCTTTACCCATAAACTAAACAGAATGCCAATCTATCATGTGTGGTCCATAACCTGTGCAGTAATCCTTTAAGCAATTTATCTTGAGCTTGTTTCTTGTTTGCTGTTCATTTTTTACTTTGATTATGTTTTCCCCATGAAACAAGTAGATAGTTGGTCAGGCAGCAGGTCTTTTTTGGATAAGAAACATTTTTACAAGAGGGGGTATCACAGAGATTGCTACTTTCAGCATGTTACTTGGTACTTTTATAAAGCTGAATATAAATTATAATTAGAACTGGAGTACAAGAAGTGGTTTGAGTTGAGTGCTGCTTGTTTTTCTTATACTTGACTATGACTGGCATTCCAGTAATGTATTTAAAAAGTAATTTATTTTTTCATGCCTCACAACCTTTTTGTTTCCATCTAGATATTAAGTAAGCTGTCATGCAGCCAATGCATTGAAATATTTTTTTTTCTTCTACACTTTATTTTGTCTTGATTGGACTCCAATTATGACGGTTTGGCACCCAGGGCAGCGTATTTAATTAAAGTTCCAGTTTTTGTGTTTTTCGAGCATAACCCCTCCCATTTCTAGTTGGCCACACCCCTTCCCACTGGACCCACCCATTCAGCTGTCTCCTGCAGCCCCCTTTGATTTGAAGTCACCAGCAGCCACTGCTGTACACTGATGACCTTTTTCTGCACAGATGTGTTCCAACAGGTGCCATGACAGATTCACAGCTACAGAATGATTTAGTATACTGTGTCAGTGGATCTCAACAAACAAAGTTCCTCTTAACATTTTCAAAACACTTTCCATTTTTTTGGTGGCACTTTGTCAAAGCGTGTATGCTGTGGTCCCTACAAATAACAACCACTGGCAATAACAGAACAAGACAGGCACCAATTTAAAATCACATTGGCCTATGGCCTCCATCCTTTTCTTCACGAAAATCATTATGGACAAAGTGAACAAACTCAATATCAGCTTCTTTACTTCCAAACACTTCAATGTTCAGTGCTCAGTGTAGATACATTCAAGCTCAGAGTCTAAAACATAGGCTATTCAAGAGTTTGCAACTATTAAAGTGGGTATCATACACTATTTCATCAGTCCATGTATCTAATAATATTTTAACTGCAGCCAGGCTCTCTGCTTTCCTTGTAGACATTAATGCATTCCACATTCTGTCTGCTCTATGATGAAAAAAATAGTACCTTCAAAATATTCTTAGTGGAGATAAAGACAAGAAGATGTTGTTGCTCCTAGTAGCCATGGCCAGGTATTTTTCTTTTATGACTGGGCTGAAAACGGCCCTTGAACCAGCCCACCTATGTGGTAATCAAGAATAAGTGTGATGAAACAATGACCCATGGCATAGAGGGATGGAGCACTTACTGTGACCCATTAGACTGGGCTATGAATAGCAGTCCTGGCAATGGAGGAGTTAGGCATGGGGGGATGAATGAAAGGGTATGGCACACTTGCCTCTCACCAGGGTGGTAAGGGGTCTCATATGCACTTGGGGACACACAAAGCAGTGCAATCTCTCTGGCAGAAACTGGCAAGAGAACACCACTCTTGCTCTGAGGGGGCAGTGAGGGTCACTTGGAGGGAACACACCTTGTGGGAAGTGAAGGGATTTCTGCTGTGGGTTGTCCATTGCACATCCCTCCCTATTGCCTAGCTGAGCATGCAGTAATAGGGCCAGGGAGGAAATGATAACAAGGTGAATCACCCTTGATGGCTGACTAAATGACAGACCCTCCTGATTGACCCTCATCCCAGACAAGAGTAACAAATGGGTTGATTGGCTTGGAAGGGGATGATAGTCAACAGACAGTGGGGGGTAAAAAGCTAAAAAAATACATAAATGAAATACAAATAGATACAGTGGCTGCTTCTCAGTGGGCAAAAACATGTAAAGTTGTACAGAGTAGTGAGTGACTTTTGAATCCCAAACAAACATAGTGCATTACATATTATAATGACACAATATGCTATTTGTAGTGCAGAGGATGAATGGGGACTGGTACCCTGACAATGAATTGGGGTGGGGACACTGTGAAAAAAAAAAAGGAAATAGAAAAGGGGGCACATGGGTTAAATAGCTTCTGAGCACTGTAGAAATTAGGTACAGAGATGATATGAGACACTGTACCCAGGGTAACGAGGATAGAGAAATAAATGAGACCAGGTAAAGGGAAATAATTTGGTTAGAGAATATAAAAGACAAAATAAATAATTCACATAACATGGAGAGTTTGTATAAGATATGAAAAATGGGAATGAGATGGAAGGAAATATCCATAGATGTGTGAACAAATTAATCTTAATATGTATTATTTTTTTCCAAAATGCAAATACAGCAATCAATATAATAAACAGGAAAGAAAACATCTATCACTAAACATATATTTTTAGCATTGTCTCAAAAACTCAAAAAAAAAATTCTAGTTAACATATATGCCAAATAATCTGGCTTCCAACAAAGCCATAAAATAAAACATAGCCCCCTTAATATGAATGCCCCCCACCATAATTTCACAGAGAGCATTACACATTCATTCCATTGAGATAAAACAATAATGGGTCATTCACTTCAGACGCTGCAGATAGTTGGCCTGCAGCCTTCAAGAAGTTGTAAAATGCATTACACCTCAGTGAAACAGGTACTGGTTGAAATTCACTCCAACTACCTGATTACTGTTGTTTAACTTGTATGCAAGTCCAGTAAGCACATACTGCCCATGTATTATATGTTGCTTCTGCTTTCCATCACATCCGTTTAGAGGTCTTCATGTCTCCAGTGCTTTACAAGAGCTAAGAAGGCTAAAACAGAAATTGTCGCAACACTGGATTTATGCTTTCTTAATAGATCAATATTTCTACCACTGTTTTGATATCTTCTCAAGAGGGTTTAATCCTCTTACAGTTTCAGGATGTGGTGCAGGGTAGCTTCCCAAGTATGACATCTACCCAGGGCAGCTACTTGACACAGCAGAGAAACAAAGGACTAGCCAAAGGGAAGTACCATTAACAATTTGCTACAAATTATACATGACAGACTTAAGCCTACGATGGTGATGGTGGGAAATGTACTGGACAGCTGTCTCTATCACTTGCAGCACCTGTTATGAGGATCGCAGAGGTAAGACAAAATATTCTCCACAAGCACAGTGATTTTCAGTACAATTCCTTTGATTCTGCCATATCAGCAGCTTTTAATAACTTTGACTACCACAACTCTATGTGGCGGAAGAATTAAAACTTCTCAGAGTGCTCCAAGATGGCACCAGTTCAACCAGTTAATCCTAATTTCTGGAAGGAAACAGTTGCTGAAGGTCAACCAGCTGGCACACACTTGCATCCTCTAATAAAGTCTTCACTATACAACTCAACAACTGATGCTACTCTGTTCTACTTAGGGTAACCCCAAATATACATCGGGGTCAGCTTGCTCTGGTTGACCCACATTTCTGACTCCATACATCTTACATCTTTGTTTTAGCCACTGCAGGATAGCCAATCCAACACCAGAGGATGGGAATTTCTTGACAGTGGACTGTAGATGACCTATGCTTGCTGGACAGCCTTCATTCTGATGCCCAAATTTGCGAGCATCACACTTTTGATCAAAACCCGGGGGGGGGGGGCAGAACTAGCCTTAAACTCTCAATACATTAATTCTAACAAGTCAGTAATTCTTGCCTTCATAATGTATCCATATATCAGGAAGACACACACCACCAACACAGATAGAAGTGTCAGTACGTTATCACAAATCCTTAAGGTTATGCCATCCCAAATAAAACCCACAAAGGCTGTTTGCACAGGCAGAAGCCAACAGGGGTCTAATGGCAAAGGAAGCATTACTAAAGGCTATAAGACTCTAGAAAATATATTTAACTTCACTCTATTAATTCTGCCACAGATGGGCAGGCCAAGCCTCCCACTGCCATTATAGAAAGCAGCCTGCACTTTCTCCATGATCTTTCTTTTTTCTTGTATAATTTGCATTGATTTTTAACAACTGTATATTAATATAATCAATATTATCTATATTAACACATTTTTGAATATTACCTCATCAACTTACAAGAAAATTTGCAATCAGTAATCTCACCCCTATTACAAAATCCAGAATAGTCCTTTATTAATGTACTAATATAATCATTGAAGCCCTAAAATTGTGGCAACACTCCATTTCCTTTATAATGACCTTTGCTGTCTTAAACAGCTTTCAGATTCTGAGAACTTACAAAAGCTAACCACGGACAATGGGGCCTCCTCCCCCAACATCCCACAGTCCCCTTCTTTCCTATTCCAAAATCACTACCTCCATACTTCCCGTAGCTCCACCATACATATGTCCCTCATTCTCATTTGTCTTACACCACCCATTAAAACCTGTCCCCCAACCGGTTTCCTCTTACTTCCTCTATGCACTTTTCTTACCCATTCTCCACACACCTCACTGATTTTGGTCTTCTAGGCTCCCACATGCAGTTCTACTCTTTCCTCTGTACTCCAATTTGTCTTACCTATGGGTATTCACTGCACTGGTGGGCAAGGGGCTTAGGTGTAGGAATTTAATGTTGCGGTAAGCTCTGCCAGAATGTATGTTAGTGTGTGAGCCGGCATTGCACTTCTCAGAGGTTTCTCCTTTTCTTCACTGTGATGCAATGGTGAAGTTGCTATATATAATTTTGGGGGGGGTGGAGGTTTGCCCTCCCACATCGGGGAAGGTGGGGTGGAGTGCACAGGGGCTTGCCTTCCTTGAAGAAAAGATTGTTTTATGTTCATTTTAGGTTATTTCGCTAACCATTTTGATATTTAATTCATTCCATATGAATCAATAAATATATATCTTGCCGTTAAGCTTCACAGCTTTCCTATACAATTTCCTGGACAAGAGCACCATGCATGTAATTGATCTACCTCCTTCAACATTTCAGCTTTACCCACCACCTTTTTCTCTTTTGCCGCAAAGCTGTATTATGCCATCTGTGCAGAATTGTCCGATCCACATTCCACAATCTTTTCTACTCCCACCCAATTCAATCTCTTCATCACCTTCCACACATCCTCTCACAATTTCTACAGTAACCAAAACTCAAGATCTCTACTCCACTGCTCCTTTAGCCTCTTCACTGCTCTCAGTGTCCTTCTCTATATTACATCAGCCTTATTAATTCATTATTTATCTTTTACTGCCCACTTCCTGAATTCTTACTTTCTCTCATTAACTCCTCCTTACTTTCTACTTCTCTCCTTTGCCTAATAACATTATTATTCTTCCCATGATTCACCTAGGAGCCAGCTAGCCCCTCGCATTTTGCTTATACCTCTCCTTTGCAACCTCAAAACTTAAAAAGCCATCTCCATTCTTGTAATTTATCAAATCTTTCATTCTATAACCAATCCTTTCTTCTCCCACCTTTGTAGCACGCTTGCCAACTCCCCTGCACTATCATTCACAATTATACCTTCAATCACTTTGTCAACATATGTTTTAACCAATTTATCAGTAATGACGCAGTAAACCTCCAGACGCTGGGCCCAACCCAGTTTGGTTTAGTCAATGGCAAGTCATGCCTACTAGGTCACTAAAGCAATGGATGAAGCCAAAATATTTCACACTTCCTACCTTGACATGGCCTGGGCATTTGACACAATACCAGACTCACGCACTGTTGAAAAACTGAAGAGGTTAAGTATAAACACTTATGTCACTCAGTGGATAGTCAGCTGGCTCAGTGACAGGACCCAGGAGGTTAGAATTGGTGGAGTCCACCCTCTATAAAGAGGCCTATTACAAGCACAGTGCCCCAGGGATTGGTCCTGGGATCTGTCCTTTTTGGCATTTACTTCTCTGAAATCAAAGCCAGTGGCAATGGCCTCTAGCTGACTAGATTTGCAGATGATTGCAAATTAGGAGTAGTGATAGAATTTCCCACCAACAAAAATGTTCTCCAGGAAGGTCTGACATAAATAACTGGTGTCAGAGACATAACTAGAAGCACACGATCATATCCTTCGGGAAGTCATCCACCCCAGTAACTATCATATTGACAATACATCCCTAAGAGATTATCCAGTAGTCCGGGTTTTGGGGACACGCATAGAAAGTAATCGAGCCGTTGAGCATCATGTGTCTACAGTAGTGAACAAATTATTCTAGTTTGTGCAACTACTAAACAAAGGTATGGCATCTAGGTCTAAGGAAATTACTGTTCCACTGTATTCAGCATTCATCGGACCTATCATTGAGTACAATGCCCCCCCCCCCCCCCCCCCCTTGGTATATACCTAACCAGGCACATCCAACAACTGGAATGTCCACAGAGGTTCCTCACTAAAAATACAAGGTGTAAGTAGCATGTCCTATGCAGACCACCTTAAGGCCCTGTTCCTGTATTCTGTTTCCTACAGGCTGTTGAGGGGAGATCTATGCCTGGCATACAAGGCATTGTTAGACCCTGCCCTGATGGCGCTTCTGCATATCCACATAACAAACAGTACCAGAACTACCCATTCTAAAGACTTAAACCTTGCCTTTGATATACACAGGACTTGCTGGAGACAGGTAAATACCCCAGGGATTACCCCTTCTCTGGTACAGGTTCCCCATCTATGTGAAGCAGAGTTCCTCACTAATCCAATTCCAGTGAAACCTGGACAACTGGATGGGGAAGAGGACTTTCACTCCTGGTTTGGCACCTATACCTCTAATGGACACAAGTAAACTGTAAATGCTTCATCTCTCAAGCCCTATCAAGGGAACCAGGACTTGCCAGAGATTTGATATGCATAGCTAAGCTTATCCTTTTGGTCACCAGCCTAGTAAACACCTATGAACCTATCTGTATTTACACCTGTTCATCAAATATTCTTCCTGGGTACACCAAGCCACGTTCCTTCCACTTCAATTACTTTAAATTCTGTTGTTCACTCTCTCTCTCTCTCTCTCAGCCTTAGAGTAATATTTAATAAAATTACATATTTTTAAGGCCTGTCTTGCCCCACCCTCCCTGTCTTTCTACTCTACTTGCTTTCTTTTTTGGTTCTACCCCTAATTTGCTTCCATTTGACTCTATCGTATACGGTTTTAATTTCCATTATCCTCTTTTCATGCATAGTCATGTGTCTATATCTGAATATTTCACCCACTATCCTCTTTTCATGCATAGTCATGTGTCGATATCCAAATATTTCACCCATGGTAACACCATAACAACTCATCACCTCTACTCTACTTCTCAAAGAACTAACTGTACTGGACTATCGGACAGGCATTTTCCTCACTGTCCCATAACTCCTTCTAGTTCTCCTCCCTAATCTCCATCACCACTGAAAATTCCTAACCGCAAAATGATTTTGTTCTCCTTATTCCCTTTCCCCAGTTTTACTACCATTGATTTCTTATGATAAGACATAATCCCAACTCCTCTCCAAATCTCTGAACTATATCAAGCTATTCCAAGATTTGTTTCTCCACACCTCCCAAATATATTACACAGTCATCTACATATGGATGCACTCAACTCCTTACAATACCACTTTTACCAACTTCTTTAATCATTCATTGAACTACACTTTCATTCACCGTTAAGAACAAACCTGGCAACAAAAGACAACCCCTTTCCATTTGATTGTCCCACATTCAATAACACTCTCACCCACAGCTGATTATGCAATGCAAATATTCCACTGAATCACTTTCATTGTCACTCACCTGTCTTAATATTTCAAACATATACTTTCACATTACATAATACAATACATTATGGATACTCATCAGAACCCGGTCTATTCTCCTTTTCCTCTCTGCCAACCTAACCATCCAATAATATTCCCAGTGGTCTGTCAAAGATCTACAGATTCCCCCTAACCTAGCTGCAAATACTCTTAAATATCTTAATGTTTTTATTACATAATATTTGGTCTATAATTTGGTGGGGTTTCCTTAACCTTCTTACTATTTTACAGAACTATAATTGTAGCCTAATATATCTTGTTCCTTGGCATAATCCCATTAACTAACCTAGCCATACTGTCTTTTATTTGCAGACATTCCCTTGCAAAATCAGTTGGACTCTCATCTGGTCCTCCTGCTTTTTCACCTTTGAAATGTTTAAGAGTATCCGGCACCTCCCCTAGCCTAGTTTTCCTGTTCATTAATTCCCACTTTTCTGTTACTAAAATGAAACTCTTCCATACATTACACCAATTATTTCTATTATATACTCCCTCACATAAAAGCTCAAAAAAGCCACTGAACCTAATTTATTTACCACAAATTGCTACTGACCCCCTGCCTGTTTTGATTCTCATGTCCTATGCTTTCTTCTGTTGATCTTTAATCTCCCTTCTAAGAATCTCAATGTTTACTTCACCAGTAACCCACAACATGTCTCGTACTCCTTTCCAGCAATACCCCATCTTAGTTTCTTCCAAATCTTTAATCTGCTCCTTCAATACCCACATATTTTCCTTCAGAATATGTGCAACTTCTCTTATCTTCTTCTGCTACACCTACTGGATGAAGTCAGATCGCAGGTTATGGGAGTTTTGCTATTGTAGACTGTTTCTGTTTTCTCTATGGTTATGCAACTGTGGAGTTACTATATTCAAGCAGTTACTATACCTGCAACGCTGGGCAAATTCCCCCACATGAGGGTACAGGGGATTTTACACCTTTGCAAAAATAATTTTAGTTTTTACTTGTTTTGCAGGTTCAGTGATTTTTTTCTCAGTCCTCTTGTATAAATAGTCTTCTGGTAAAAATAAGATCGCATTTTGTGGGTTTTAAGTTAGTGTCTTGTAGTGGATCTCTTTAATATAAGCCAAGAATCTTGGGAGAAGCCAAATGCATTCAAATTGATTAGAAAAGCTTCACCTGATCCAATAAAATGCATAAAAAGGGT